>NW_015647033.1:104345-108470 GCF_001515625.1 Sinocyclocheilus rhinocerous
GTCTTGCAGGGTGAAGAAGAAAGAGAGAGGAAGAGAGGTTTTGCATTTCGCCTACAGTGAGATTGTTCTGGAAATGCCAGTCATGTAAATGCTGATATATAGTGCTCTTTGAAAGAAACACAGTTTAGTGTCTGCTGCTGGGTGCATGTTTTATTGTGTTGTTGATTGTTGGATAGAAAGTATAAGGGAAGGAACAGCTTATAACGTAAAGCTAACAGCTCAGTAGCCTTTTAAAGGTACAGTGATCTTTGTGCACTCTATGTTTTAGCCTTTAGAGTTTAAGATAATATTTTTGCACTACCTCTGTGCAAATAAAATAAAATAATACACACAAACATCAAAATAATAATAATAATGAAATAACAAATACCAATAATTATTTTTACCGTGATTATATATTTTTTATAAATTACATATTTTTCACAATAGTAATTATATATTTTTCACAATCTATAATATAATATAATTTTTCACAATATATAATATAATATAATATATTTTTCACAATAATAATTAGAATATTTTTTTACTATTAGATTACTACCTAACGCTCACTTAAAGCACATTTTTAAAAACCCAAGTCATTCAATAATGCTTTTAAATTAAATGTAATCTTTAGCTAACCTCAATATGAATATCTATTTTTCATACTGTGCATTGTAATGTTGTGATGCCTAAATTACCTTGTAGCATTTAAAATGATTAATTTTATTTTTTAGTGATTTATTTATATATTTTATATATTTTTTTGTTTCCTGCCATAAAATAAAAAGAATTACTGCTCATTGTTATTGGCTATATATATTTTTTTTAAATAACTGATCAATGGTCAATTATACAGTTTAGTGGTCATTATATAAAAATATATGGCCACAGAATATCCCTAGAATAAAGCTCTCTGCTGTTTATACCAACCCCTGGAGGGCTGAGTGAATTACCAGTGGGACAAGAATGATAAATATGTACAGAGTGCCTCATCTTCCCTTTGATTAATAGCTTGTGGCAAAGTGAGATCTGCGAAAGTTCCTTCACTCGCAGTTGTCACTAGGCACTATTGTTTTCTGTAAACATGTTGCCCTCCCTTCTTTTCTCTTATGAAGAGTTCAGCAAACAAGTTTTAGATAACCTCTTTGGAAGTGGTGTGTGCTTCCTGCATGATTCCCCTTTGAAACAGGACCAATATAATCTTGGTGGTGTGGGAGCATTTGGGAACATTGTGTTTCCCAGGATCCCGTTTCAGTATTGCTGAGTGCGATCTTTTGAGCACAAACAGCTCTTTGAGTCTCTGCATTCACTACTGCATTCATCTATCCTATTTTAAGACAGTAACCATCTACTTACACAAGACCCCGCACATTAATTACTGCCAAAACGGCTGAGCTGAGGAGAAAGAGGCACCGTTAACCGTTGATTGAACTGTTTGCATTGACTAAATGATGTAATTGCTCTTCCTGTTGGTAGAGATGTGGAAAGAGGATCTTTTCTCTGCCACTGCACTTCTGTATGCTGAAAATGGAGCCATGTGGAATAAGAATCAAATTTTTGGCGGTGCCATAAGCTGAAATCAAGCCATTACACTTTGTTCTGGAAATGCAATGACGCACAACATGGCTGGCATGCTGGGAGTTTTGGAATGAGTATGCGGTGACTCTTCCATCTCTTCTGTGTCCCCAGCTGCAGACAGCACATCACACACACACACACACACAATGCTGGGAAATTCACTCAAGCGTCCAGGGATACATTTTTGGGTGAGTCAACGGCAGTGATGTTGTTGCATCAAAAATGAGTTGTCTTTGAATGTGGAGGTGAGTGGAGCCAGGTTAGAGCATCTCATTGGATGAGATGCTTGTGATATCATCTTTTGTTTTCCCACTGCAGAGGTGACGTGTTGCTGTGGGAGCACTGATGTGTGACATGTGTGGCCAGGGGCTGTGTTATGCGGATATGTGTGTTTTCACACGTTAACCGCTGCTTAGGCTCGCGGGATTATAACTTAGCATATGATCTGTGGACGGAGTTACCTGTTTCAAAATGTCCTCCCAATTTTCTCATTTCATAAACACAAAGAAGACTCATCAACACCAGCTCACTGCTCTTTTCTGAGACGGTTGATGCCATGTTTTTGGAAATAGAGTGGGACTGCCCCCTAGTGGCACTTCTCATCAAAAATTGTTCAGTTATATTTGACAGTATTACTGTAGCATTACATTATATTTTGAACTTTGTGTGTGTATAAATATTTGAAATGTATTCTTTTATTCATCAACAATTCAACTGAGCAAGAATGATAGTTTACATGGTTACAAAAAAATCTGTTTTTTTTAAACCTTCTACTCATCAAAGAATATGGAAAAAAGTAGCAGTTTCCAAAAAAAGATTAAGCAGCACTGTTTTCTACACTGATAATAATAAGAAATGTTTCCTGAGCAACAAATTAGCATATTAGAATGATTTCTGAAGGATCATGTGAAACTAAAGACTGGAAAAGGCTGAAAATTCAGCTTTGCCATCACAGGAATGAATTACATTTAAAAACAGAAAACAGTTATTTTAATAATTCCAACCCCAAACTTTTACTTTTAAAGTTGTGTGTGTGTGTATGGAGAGAGAGAGATAGAGAGAGAGAGAAGCTATGTCTGAATTGAAATTTGTCTACATTGTTTTTGTGTATGACAGAACCGTCAGCTGTTGAAGGACAGCTTCATGGTGGAGCTTGTGGAAGGGGCTCGGAAGCTACGCCATGTTTTTCTCTTCACTGACCTCCTGCTCTGTGCCAAACTGAAGAAGCAGATTGGAGGGTAAGGAAAATCTCTTTGTTTTCTCTCTCCCATCTTCTCCTTTCATTTCTATCTTTCCTTAATTCTGTCTGCTCTTTCATCTCACTCTCTTCCTATTTTTAAAAATGGACCACTTCATTTACCATATAAGTATTGTTGAGTCAGATACACTTGTATTATTTTCACAACCTGAGCCTAACATCCTGGCTCTTCAGACCTGTGGGCCCAGTCTGCACCAACATCAGTGCTCTATAATCAGATTTCAGGATGTATTTTTGCCTGTATATTAAATTATTTTCCCCATCACCCCATTTCCCCCTTGTGCTGTCTGTCTGCAGGAAAAGCCAGCAGTATGACTCCAAGTGGTACATTCCTCTCTCAGACCTCACCTTCCAAACGGCAGAAGAGTCAGAGCACCTGCCTATCCCACAAGCCCCTGATGAGGAGCTGGATGCCATTAAGATCAAAATCTCGTCCCTGACTAGTGAGATCCAGAGAGAGAGGGTACAAAATATTTTAGGCAACTTTTCACTCCAATTGTAAAAAAAAATTGTTCTCAGACTTACAGACCTGTGTATTAATGGTTTTATATTCATATATGTAAAAAAAAAGAGTACAATTTTAAATAACTGTTATTTTAAATTGTAATAATATTTCACAATATTATTGTTTTTACAGTTTTTGATCAAATAAATTCAGCCTTGGTGAGCATGAGATTTTTAAATACATAGAAAAATCTTACCAGTCCTACATTTTTGAACAAAAAAACCTTTGAAATAGTGTATTTTTGACTGTAAAAAGCTGTGTCTCAAAACATTCTGATCTGGACATAATTTTTTGGGCAACATACATGCATTCAGAAGTTCACGAGACAGCTCACTAGATTTTAAGATTACTTTTTGCTTCTTGCCTCAACAGAGGGCCAACAAAGGGTCAAAGGTCATGGAGAGGCTGAAAAAGAAGCTGTCGGAACAGGAATCGCTACTGCTGCTGAACTCTCCTAACATGCCCCTCAGAGTACACAACCGCAAATGAGGAGCTGGATGCCATTAAGATCAAAATCTCGTCCCTGAGGAGTGAGATCCAGAGAGAGAGGGTACAAAATATTTTAGGCAACTTTTCACTCCAATTGTAAAAAAAAATTGTTCTCAGACTTACAGACCTGTGTATTAATGGTTTTATATTCATATATGTAAAAAAAAAGAGTACAATTTTAAATACTTGCTGTTCTTTTAAATGTATATTAATCAAAGAATATATATATATATATATGTATATATATATATATATATATATATAACTTTTTTCAACATTGATAATAATAAAAAATGTTTCTTAAGCATGT
>NW_015647033.1:108505-123578 GCF_001515625.1 Sinocyclocheilus rhinocerous
TATATAGTTAAAACTGTTATTTTAAATTGTAATAATATTTCACAATATTATTGTTTTTACAGTTTTTGATCAAATAAATTCAGCCTTGGTGAGCATGAGATTTTTAAATACATAGAAAAATCTTACCAGTCCTACATTTTTGAACAAAAAAACCTTTGAAATAGTGTATTTTTGACTGTAAAAAGCTGTGTCTCAAAACATTCTGATCTGGACATAATTTTTTGGGCAACATACATGCATTCAGAAGTTCACGAGACAGCTCACTAGATTTTAAGATTACTTTTTGCTTCTTGCCTCAACAGAGGGCCAACAAAGGGTCAAAGGTCATGGAGAGGCTGAAAAAGAAGCTGTCGGAACAGGAATCGCTACTGCTGCTGAACTCTCCTAACATGCCCCTCAGAGTACACAACCGCAATGGAAAGGTAAGAGCCAGTGATTCACAGCCTTTCTGTCGTATCTGATTTTCTCTTCAACATTCCTGCTCATGCTCACAGTCCATGTCGGTTATGCATTTCAGAGCTACATGTTTCTGATCTCATCGGACTACGAGCGTGCCGAGTGGAAGGAAGTGATCCGAGAACAGCAAAAGAAATGTAAGTGGCATTGTCACAGAAATCAGCAGTAGATCAGGTATTTTTGTTATTTTTAATGCTTGCTTATTTTTCAGGCTTTAAGACCTTCAGCCTGACGTCCATGGAGCTTCAGATGCTCACCAATTCATGTGTCAAACTCCAGACGGTCCATCAATTACCCCTCACTGTCAATAAAGACGGTAAGAAAGTTGCACAGGTCTTACAGATAATATGAAATCAAAACTGTTTACAATCTTATCAGATTGTCCTGGATTTCTTGTGTATGATTCTTCAGGTTAAATCAAATAATATTTGTCCACATCTTAAAATAACCGTTTCTTTTCAATAATGTCATGTTTTATTCATAGCAATCTAATCAAATTACAGAATTTTTTTTAAATTTAATAATAGTTTTTAATGACCTTTTTTATTATTATTGTGATTCTGTTGTATTTTATTTCTATATATATATATATTTATTCTAGATATGTTTTGAACCATTTTCTCTACTTTTTTCTTCACTTACAGAGGATGAATCTACTGGACTGTACGGATTCTTGAATGTAATTGTCCATTCTGCCTCTGGACTTAAACAGAGCTTAAGTATGTGTCTCTTTCCTTCTTCCTCTCTGTGCTCATCAAAGGTCATGTACACATTTGCTTAGCCTGTCCTAACACCATGTAAAGAGCCAGTATCTTACAGATCCTCTTACCGCTTCCTCTCTTTAGATCTGTATTGCACATTAGAGGTGGACTCCTTCGGCATCTTTGTGAATAAAGCCAAAACAAGAGTGTACAGATACACCACAGAACCCAAGTGGAATGAGGTAATCCCACATGCCTGTCCCTGTCTATACACCATCGATGCCAAAAGACCTGCCTGCTGAAATGCTCTTGAGGCATTCAATCTTAATTAAGAGCAGCAGAAGCGAGGCCATGTGGAATATGAAGACCTTATGGACAAATTATATTAAATTTTAATTAAGAGCAATTACCATCCCCAAAAGTAAAGGGGAGAAAATTAGGAAATGAGGCATGGCAGGTGCTAAGTCTGATCAAAAGTATTCTTAGACTGTTTTGTGAAGTAAAATCAGAAGTTTTTTGGGGCAGTCTCTGTGTTTTATTATTAATAATAATGTTGTTGTTGTTGTTGTTATTATTCTTTTTATTTATTTACTTTAAAGTATTTTCCCAAAAAGATGTTCTCAAGGTAGCTATGTATATATTTCTTATGTGTATGTATTGTATATATTCTGGGTAATGTTGTTTCTTTTGTATTGTTTCTGCCTCAGGAGTTTGAGATCGAGTTGGAGGGCTCCCAGACATTACGTCTACTGTGTTACGAGAAGTGCTACAACAAAGCGAAGATGAACAAGGAGGATGGAGAAAGCACGGACAGAATTATGGGCAAAGGACAAATTGCGGTATGATCTTCACTGCTTAAAAACTGTAACAAATTTGGTTGACAAAAGTGTTATTTTGGTATTAATATTAATATTCTGAAATAGCTTTTTTTATAGTTCATTGTATTTTTACAACCCTCTACGGACACCTTGGCAATTGAAACGCCATTGGCTAGCGTTCACATGTAGCGCATCAATTCTGCATATTATGTAAGATAATCGCTCGCTCTCGTTCTTTGCGCGTGTGAGAGAAAGCGACAGCGAGTCGTGCGCCTTCACACTAGAGTTTACGTTACGTCAAATACACAAACACAAGTGCGCTGCGCATCCATTCAAATGAACTGAAAAATATCACAGATCGCTTGACGGAGTGTGAAACTCTGAAGCGCTCAGTCAGAGTGTTCTGTGAGTGAAAATATATCTGTGCTAATCATATACTCAGCATCCAACTCACACACTGGCGAGTAAAATCTGAGAATTTATTAGCCATTGGCTAATATTAGACATAATTTAGTCGCCCAGAGTGAAGATTTAGTCGCATATGCGAGTGATTTACTCGCAATGTAGAGGGTTGTTTTAGTTTAGGTTTTATGAATTTTATGTGCTTTTGTCACTTTTATTAATTTTTCTTATCTTTAGATTTATTTTAGTTTTAGTAATTATAGTACTTCAACTTCAACTTTCATTTTAATAAAGGCAACATTTTTAATTTTCGTTTAAGTTTTTCATCTAGTATTTATATTTTATTTCAGCCTTACTGCAATTAGCGAAAACAGTTTTTAACAGTTTTAGTTTTAATTAACAATAACGCCATTGGTTGTTACCGTGTTGACTAGACTTTAAACTAGGCTATTTATACCAGACTTGCTAATGATTCACAACCCACTTACTAGTCGTTTTTACAAATCCCTACAGGTTAACAGGTTGTAAGCATGAATTTGCTTGGCTCTCATGTGAGCTAAGTGTCATTCTCCATCTGGGCCCTCAATGAATCCGGTCAAAGGTATATCTGCTCTTATGAGAGACCCGGTCCCAGATGGGGACTGGCCTTTATACTCCAGACATTTAATCTGCTTTTTAATAGGTAGGGTCTTATTCACTCTGCCCTGGCTTTTTAGGCATCAAATCATCCATAATTCATGTGTCCTGTCTGAAAATGTCACACTCAAAACAACATCAGATCAGCTGACCTATCAGTCCCCTCCCCAGAGAGGTTTGTGGGGTCATACAAACAGCACAAAATTCTCCTGCCTCACAAATGATTGCTTGTAAAGTCTAGGTTTGGATGCTGTTGGTTTCAAAGCATCGGCTGGTGTATCATGGGGGAAGGAGGAGGGATTTGAGGGCTGTGATATGATCCCTCTGTAGCCCCCCATCAGCCAGCTGTGACTTTGGGAAACTCTGCTCTAGTCCCTAAGTCATAAAATGCGTTTTTGTAGGGATCATCTTTCTTTTGTGTATTTAAGTAATGTGGTCTTTGTAAAATCAAATATTTTTATTCTTAAACATTGATGATTTATTGCTTTGCTGTTTGGTTTTTTGTTCTCCTTATACCCAAGAGCACTTTGCAGTGGTCTACCAACAAATAAACATTGAAAATAAAGCTGGACTGCTCTATAGATTTGTGCCATTGGAAATATAATAGGTAGATTTAAAGACATAATATGAAAGTGTTTTTTTTATTATAATTTTTTTTTTTTTTTAGTTCAATTTTATTTTCGATTTTCAATTATTTTCAGTTAAGTTATAGTTAATTTCGTTATTTAGTTTTCATTTTAAACTGTTGTTTTTAATTTATTAGTTAATTTAGTTTTATATTTTCATTTTAGAATTTTTGGGCTCATAATGTGTTAACTAATATTATTTAAATGCATTAAACGCTGTTACATTTCTTATAGGCATTGTATATCACTACATAGTGCCATTTTTTCATGTTTAATGTTTATAATTTATTAAATTCAGGGTCTAAAACTAAAATTAAGATATTTTTAAAGCATGGAAAATTAATTAAATTTATTTTTAAATTATGTTAGCTATTTCAGTTTTTTTTTATTTATTTTTTTATACATTTTTGTAAAGGATAACAATACTGCATGGCAGCAGAATAAACCTTTAAGAGATGCTCTGATTGGTGCACTGGATGTTAGTGGCTGTAGATGGGTGCATGGGTTGGGGCAGAGCAGCTTACTCTGAGGTAAGTCAAGGGATCATCTATTACGAGCTGGAGGTGCAGAAAGAGAAAGTTATGCAGATTTACAAAAAGAAACAGTGTCGAGACGGTAAAGAAGGAAATAAGAGCAAAATAGATATTTAAGTGAACAGCAACAGATTTTGGGACTCTTAGAGAATCTGGATGAATCATCAATGTCAGCATTTGCAGTGCACAGAGTAATTGGATCTCTGTAGCTTGCCACCAGACCAATGATTTATTATTGTTAAAAGAGCTACTTAAACACATCATTTGTTACTGAAGACCCTCTGAATTATTTGAATTGAAGACATCTGGAGCAGCCATAGATCTTTTTAGAACATTATATAACCCTAAGGATCTACAAGATCCATATCACACCACATCCTAAGGGATTTCCAATTCCAGCCAAAGATTTCTGCTCAGGTTTTGCACAGTCGTATACTGTATAGGAAGGAGATGAGTGACGATGAGGTGGTAGGACTGGATGAGGAGGGCAGGAGCTGCTCTCCACCCATCGAAGACTGTGATGTGGGGCCTGTGGAGGCTGTTTCTGTAGACATTTCCACGCAAACTGCTCCGGCAGGCAAAGGAACAAGGTTATGGGGCTGTGTACAAAATGTTTTGCACAGAAGAAAGGTAAAGTACAGAAAAAAAATTCCAGTGTATTCCAGTGTGACATGCATTTTCTCTTTATTTATATATAATATTTATTTATCATAACTATTATTTACAATGCTTGCCACTCATGTCAGTATTCTACTTCACGTTGAGATGTTGCATATAAACATTTTTGAGACCATATTGAGATTAGGCCAGGATGAGGGAAAGGAACACGCTGAATTTGGCCCACTCCAGATGGCCCCACGTTTGCTTAGAGGGGTCAGAGAAATTGGCTGGTGATGTGCAAAACTGCTGTATAAGGAGAAGTGGCAGTATGAAAAATGTTCACATCACTCCAAGCCCTTCATAACATCTGTGGTGTTTATAACGGATGTGTAGCCAATCCAAAAGCCCTCTAGATCTCAGAAAAGACAAATGTTCTGTGTCTGTGTTGGAAATCCCATTGTATTTTATGTTTCTTTTTCTGTTTTTTATCCAGTTGGATCCTCAGATGCTCCAGGGTAAAGACTGGCAGAGAACAGTCATCCCTATGAATGGGGTAAGTATATTCACATCTGCTCCTCTTCTGTAATCCTACCATCTAACACTCTAATTACTAATTTTTCTGAAGATTGAGGTGAAGATATCCATGAAGTTCACCAGCCGGGAGTTCAGCCTGAAGAGAATGTCCTCACGGAAGCCCATGGGTGTGTTTGGAGTAAATATCTCCACAGTGACAAAGTGAGTCAGAACACATTTTATATGAGAACAGACGCACCCAGAAAATTATTTGGTCTTTTTTTACAAAAAGACGCATTTTGACACTAAGTTATCATGATTTTTCAGGCATTCATTGTGTCAAAAAAATTAGAATATTCAGTATAGAAAATTATAGGCTTCATAGAATTCTGCCCTTTCTTGTGCAGTGTTTGTGGTCGGATTTGATTGACAGTAATGAGGATTGCCTGTAACAAGCTTCCTAATGGGTTTAAGGGCAGAACCAATTAATGCTATAAAGACAACATGACAACACCAGTACAGATGCTCAGACACAAACATGTGCATCAAAGGTCTCTACATTAGCAGCACCTACTGCTGATTAATGTATATGTAAAGGCATTATTCTGCTTAACCTCGTTTTCATACAATGAATATATACAGTGAACACAGGCTGTCAATTTCGAAAAGCACATAGACCCAACTTGTCTGAGGCTGCATGATAGCTTTATTTGAGAAACAGTCACAGTTATACAAATTTAAGCCATACTTTTCAAATCTTATTTGCATATACACTATTGTTAATATTTTTAAATAAATTATTACTTTTATTCAAGAAAGATGCATTAAATTAATTTTAAAAAATGACAGCAAAGAGATTTATTTTAGAAACTTTTTCTGTTTCAAATAAATGCTGTTCTTTTGAACTTTTTATTCATCAAGGAATCCTGAAAAATGTATCTTGGTTTCCACAAAAATATTAAGCAGAAATAAGAAATGTTTCTTGAGCACCTAATCAGCATATTAGAATGATTTCTGAAGGATCATGTGACACTGAAGGCTGAAAATGCAGTTTTGCCATCACAGGAATAAATAACATTTTAAAATATTTGAAAATAAAAAACTATTTTTACCATATTACTGTTTTTACTGTATTTTTCATCAAATAAATGCAGCCTTGTTGAGCATAATGGTAGCGTTATGTATTTAACAGTAACACATCTAATATTTTTAATATATGCGAACACAAATAGTAATGGTAGCTTTAAGATCAAAATTAAATGCTTAAAATTATAAATTTGACATTTTTTGTTTGTATATCCCATTTTTGCTGAATATAAGTTAAAAAAATTTTAGTCATTTTTTGTGTTTATTGAATCAAATGGCTGGTTTCGTGATGTTGGTATTATTTCTTGTCTCAGACGGGAACGCTCTAAAGTGCCCTACATCGTCAGACAGTGTCTAGAGGAAATTGAGAGAAGAGGAATGGAGGAAGTGGGCATCTACCGTGTCTCAGGAGTGGCCACTGACATCCAGGGACTGAAGACTGCCTTTGACACCAGTGAGTGTCCATCAAACTTGTTTTTTTTTGTGTGTTTTTTTTACATAAGACTTATGACAGACACATCCAGTCAGCCAGTTTAGTTGCTTATCTCTCTCTGTCTCTCTGTAACAGATAATAAAGACGTGTCAGTAATGATGAGTGAGATGGATGTGAACGCCATTGCCGGAACGCTCAAGCTGTACTTCAGGGAGCTCCCTGAGCCCCTGTTCACTGACGAGCTCTACCCTAACTTTGCAGGAGGCATTGGTGCGTCAGTTGTTTTTACTTGGAAAAAAAAGTATTGAGCAGGCTTGGCTTTGTGAAGGTATAACTATGTTGATTATGTCCTCAGCTCTTTCAGACAGCGTAGCTAAGGAGAGCTGTATGCTGAACCTCCTGCTGTCTCTACCAGAGCCCAACCTAGTCACCTTCCTCTTCCTGCTGGATCATCTCAAGAGGTTGACAAGATGCTGATGACTTTGACATTGTTCTAAGAAGCTTAACAACAAGAAAGATATATAACTGGGTCAAAATCCATTGTTTCTGGAACATTCATATGAAGAAATCAAGGGTTAGGGTTAAGGCTATGATTGGCTGATAGAAATGTTGTTCCTGAAACATGAACTGCGTCCCAAATGACGCACTATACACTGTGCACTTATACACTATGTACTTATGCACTATGTACTCAACCATGTAGTGTATGAATTTTATAAGGTTATTTTGTCATTAATAATCAGAGTCTGATAGCCCCTCCCTCTTCGTGACGTAATTAAAGCTGCGACAGTTGAGTGCATGAAGTGTCCAACATTCCACACTTCATTTTTTCGGTTATCATCCAGGTATTTAAAGTGCACTTTTTCTTTTTGGAATTTTCAGTGTTCAATTTCGAAAAGCACATAGACCCAACTTGTCTGAGGCTGCATGATAGCTTTATTTGAGAAACAGTCACAGTTATACAAATTTAAGCCATACTTTTCAAATCTTATTTGCATATACACTATTGTTAATATTTTTAAATAAATTATTACTTTTATTCAAGAAAGATGCATTAAATTAATTTTAAAAAATGACAGCAAAGAGATTTATTTTAGAAACTTTTTCTGTTTCAAATAAATGCTGTTCTTTTGAACTTTTTATTCATCAAGGAATCCTGAAAAATGTATCTTGGTTTCCACAAAAATATTAAGCAGAAATAAGAAATGTTTCTTGAGCACCTAATCAGCATATTAGAATGATTTCTGAAGGATCATGTGACACTGAAGGCTGAAAATGCAGTTTTGCCATCACAGGAATAAATAACATTTTAAAATATTTGAAAATAAAAAACTATTTTTACCATATTACTGTTTTTACTGTATTTTTCATCAAATAAATGCAGCCTTGTTGAGCATAATGGTAGCGTTATGTATTTAACAGTAACACATCTAATATTTTTAATATATGCGAACACAAATAGTAATGGTAGCTTTAAGATCAAAATTAAATGCTTAAAATTATAAATTTGACATTTTTTGTTTGTATATCCCATTTTTGCTGAATATAAGTTAAAAAAATTTTAGTCATTTTTTGTGTTTATTGAATCAAATGGCTGGTTTCGTGATGTTGGTATTATTTCTTGTCTCAGACGGGAACGCTCTAAAGTGCCCTACATCGTCAGACAGTGTCTAGAGGAGATCGAGAGAAGAGGAATGGAGGAAGTGGGCATCTACCGTGTCTCAGGAGTGGCCACTGACATCCAGGGACTGAAGACTGCCTTTGACACCAGTGAGTGTCCATCAAACTTGTTTTTTTTTGTGTGTTTTTTTTACATAAGACTTATGACAGACACATCCAGTCAGCCAGTTTAGTTGCTTATCTCTCTCTGTCTCTCTGTAACAGATAATAAAGACGTGTCAGTAATGATGAGTGAGATGGATGTGAACGCCATTGCCGGAACGCTCAAGCTGTACTTCAGGGAGCTCCCTGAGCCCCTGTTCACTGACGAGCTCTACCCTAACTTTGCAGGAGGCATTGGTGCGTCAGTTGTTTTTACTTGGAAAAAAAAGTATTGAGCAGGCTTGGCTTTGTGAAGGTATAACTATGTTGATTATGTCCTCAGCTCTTTCAGACAGCGTAGCTAAGGAGAGCTGTATGCTGAACCTCCTGCTGTCTCTACCAGAGCCCAACCTAGTCACCTTCCTCTTCCTGCTGGATCATCTCAAGAGGTTGACAAGATGCTGATGACTTTGACATTGTTCTAAGAAGCTTAACAACAAGAAAGATATATAACTGGGTCAAAATCCATTGTTTCTGGAACATTCATATGAAGAAATCAAGGGTTAGGGTTAAGGCTATGATTGGCTGATAGAAATGTTGTTCCTGAAACATGAACTGCGTCCCAAATGACGCACTATACACTGTGCACTTATACACTATGTACTTATGCACTATGTACTCAACCATGTAGTGTATGAATTTTATAAGGTTATTTTGTCATTAATAATCAGAGTCTGATAGCCCCTCCCTCTTCGTGACGTAATTAAAGCTGCGACAGTTGAGTGCATGAAGTGTCCAACATTCCACACTTCATTTTTTCGGTTATCATCCAGGTATTTAAAGTGCACTTTTTCTTTTTAGAATTTTCAGTGTGAACGCACTACTCGCACTATTTCTACTAAAAAATGTGCTGCTGGCATCATGATCAAAAAGTTTAGTTGGGTGAATCTTACCATCAACACATTTCAGTTTTCACCCCCATTTAAAAAAAAAAACAGACTACAGTATATTATAAGAAAATATAGCTTGCATTAAGAAATATTAAGCTTAATAAAAACATTACCCCTCAAATAAAAAAAACAACAAAAAAAAACATTCTCATTTCTGTATAACATCCTGTCTGGGCACATTTATTAATTTATTTTATTTTTTCATTCGCTACAACAAGTGCCACCAAATTGTAAAAATATATATTTTTAAATAATATAGTAATATTTTATTATTATTATTATTATTATTATTTGAATATTTTTTTAATTGGAGGGAGAAAAATTTAATTAATTGTAATTATTTTAAGTTTTGTAATAGCAAACTTGATGCATTCATACTCTGATAATCTTTATTTCCTGCTCTTTCTCTTTTTGTTTCTAGGGTTGCAGAAAAGGAGAGTGTAAACAAGATGTCTCTTCACAATCTGGCCACCGTGTTTGGCCCGACCCTGCTACGACCTGCTGAGAAGGACAGCAAAATCCCCACTAACCCCACGCAGCCTATCACGATGGGGGACAGCTGGTCACTGGAAGTCATGTCACAGGTACACGATAAAACCACAATTAACCGACTATTTACAATTTAAGGACTGTGGACATGATACCAAGCACCATTGAAAATCACTTAAATGTGTCTGTGTGTTGTAAAAACAATGGAAAACACATTTACAGTAATGCACTTATGTTTTATCCATTACGCGTCTCCTGTTAGGTGCATAATTCTGTCTCCTTTGCATCTGTAGGTGCAAGTTTTGCTGTATTTCCTTCAGCTGGAGACCATCCCGACGCCAGACAGTAAGAGACAGAGTATCCTGTTTTCCACAGAGGTCTAAAGGAGTTCTTATTCCTATTGTAAGTCTCAAACCAAGCGAGCATGTCCACCCACTGGGTATAACGGACACTGGAATGCACAAGAGCAATTCCTCCTGGGCAAAAGCAGGAGTGCTTCGCCTTTCGCGCATTTTCTAGCATTTCGTAGCCATTTTAAACGTTAAAGAACTGGACTTGCTCGGAGCACATCTTGAATATTACTGAACCCTCTGCCTATTTTCCTGTGAACATCAGTGTCCCTTCAGCACCTTCGCTCTCTTCTTTTTCATGACTCAGACCCTGAGCATGATCTTGCGTCCTGTACGTGGGCCTCTACTGGTCAATCATGTCGGCTGGTGACAGTGAATTCTGTCTCTTCTGTCTTTTTGTGTTTGTCCTCATTTCACCTGTCCCCACTGGCCACTGATGCTCTTTCTGTGCTGCTACAATTCAGTATCCAGCTCCAAACCGTTCCAGATTTTGGATCCTTTTATACAATAGATAATTACATGGCAGTTCAACGTAGTTCTTATTGCAGACTCTTAAAAGTCAAATGAATAGCTTCTGTTAGTGTATGTCAGTCATTACAAGAGCTTAATTTAATAGGATTTCTGTGTAGAAGATGGTGTTTGGTTCAGTTATTGTCAGTGTTGATGTGATTCTAAGTTAAGAAAACAAACATAAAATGAGAAAAATCTCGCTGTTGTTTAATTTTCCTCTTTTTTTTGGCCCATACCTCTCTATCAAGCAATATTTAAGCATTCATGAGTGTGTTTGAAAACATGATACATGTTTCATTATGCTTTCGTAGTTGAGATTTTGGGAGAGAGAAGTACATTACCAAAAGGGTCAATATATTTTTCTTCATTCTGATTTTTTTTATGTAATACATATAGAAGAATTATTATTTATTTGGGGACAGATATCAACATCAGTGTCTTTTTTAAAGTACGTCTACGTTTATCCGTGTTATGAAGTACTGTAGATTCCTTACATATCCTCTTCATTTTCCTGTCTTTTTGAATCTGTGTAAATGCTCAGAGGATAGCACACAACATTAGCGTTTCCCCTGCCGTATATCTAGTGTTGAGAGATGACCAAACTGAGAGGTTTTTAACTCTACCCTGTCGTTCACATTCGCTCTCTCTCTAGCTTCACAGCACACTGTGGTTTATGTCTCACTGAGAACCATACAGCAGTGCCTCTCTGTCACATTGTAAGACATTTAGGTTAAAAAACAACAACGCTGTATATAGCACAATCTGTTATCCTTGAATACTGTCAGATTGTTTAATGAAGGAAGGGTTAATAATGGATGCAGTACAGGTATTCTGTGTTAATTATATTAGTAAAAATGAATGCTCTTAAGTTTATTATTTCAGTTAAAGGTGCTTTAGTTACTTTATTTAACATGCAGGCATGTTTTTTAGATTTAAAAGTGTTTTTTAAGTTTGATAAGTGTTGTGCGTTTGAGTTGTAACGTTAAACCAAATTCTGGCTACTGTAGAAGGGTTTTTTGAAGACTTTATCATGCATACAGAAAGGGGTGCAGCAACTGAAAAGGAATTTCTGTTAATCCACCATGTGAAGTCTTTTGTTTTTTCGTTTACGTGTGCAGTAAAGGTGCGTCTGAGACTTTTCATCTTGTCTGTCCTCTTTCTTGATTGTCGGCACTAAATGTACATTTCCTGTATCTTGCACCTGTCCGAACTGAAGTCAGTATCACATGTGGGTTTCTTCTAGAGATATGCCCGCTTTTGTTTTTGTAATATGTAACTCTTGACATAAATTAAACTGTGATCTATTGCTATCCGAAGGCATTAGGTGATTCAACAAAGCATTCCCGATGTGTTAATTGCTTATTTAATGTGCTTTTTATAGATTGTTGAATGTTACTGGGTTAGGAATATTGGACATATGCTCCGGTTCAATGGGAGTGACACAGCGCATGATGTTTGAGAAGCGATTTCTTTGCACTGCACATAGTTTAAAGACTAATCTGATGAAATTTCTTATAAACGTAATGAGATTGTATCACACACAGTGAGAAACGTCTACAAACCAATTAATGAAAACATGCATTATGACATTATAATCTCCAGATTTATTTGTATTCACAAAGTATTACAGTTTTGAATTGATTGGTCATGAAAGCACTGCAAGGGTCCATCTGTGTCATCCATTATAATGTTATGAGGATTTATGTTGAAACCTTGCCTTTAAACACATGAAGACATGCTGGACAGCCACTGGGACAGGCTGTGGATGCCCTTCCCTTTTCCTCTTAAGGTTTTTGTCACTATTTATTCTTGCTAATATCTTAATGTTCTGGTTATAGGACTGTACAAATAGATTAATGAATTCTGCAGACTGAAACGTTTGGAAGGCATTTGCGGCCTATGTTTATACACAAAATGTTGAATAAAACCTCCTGTATATGAATACCTGCTGTTTCATGCTGTTTTTTCTAAAACTATTTGATTGTATTACACAGTGAGAAAAATATTTCACATATTCTGGATACAACAGTAGTTTGATTTAATATTTTTGTTAATTTATTTACGTTTTGTGCATGTTTATTGAAGAACATGTCTTGAAACGCTGTATTACACAATTGTAATGTATCTATCTATGTGTCCACATGGGGGCAGCACGGCCTTGCTCCATGTTGTTTATTTATTTTATTTATTTAATGTATGATATATTATAATTTGTTTATAATTTTTGGGGGGAAAACCCCGCTTAATACGTGACTGAAATAGCTGTCTTGAGAAATAACAATCGACCAATAGCAGACGAGGGGCAGAGAGGTAATCTGGACATCGTTCATTCTGCTCATTTGACGTACAGCTTTTTGCATACAATATAGAGAAGAAACACGTACGTTTCGGCAACAATAGTCAATTTCTACCTCTCCCTTTTCTCCAGTTTCTTCCTCTTTTTTGTATTTAGCCTTTATTGTATATTTCTCGTGATATTTACCTCAATGACGGTTTTTAAAAAAAGTATATAACGTCGTTTTCATCGATGTTTACATGCTAAATGTTGTCTAATATAGCACTGTTCAGTATAGTTAAAGTAAAAACACTTTTTCAGATCACATGACTATTCCAAAACACTATAAAATTATATTAAATGTACCCTGTAACACTGCAAATGCAAGAAAACTGATGTTGATATAACAAGGATATGATTATATATTATTTGAATTATTTTCCCATTTCTGTAACTCTTTTCTGTATTTCGTTACAGAGAGCATTCTTCCTTATTTAAAAGAATTCATCAATATGTCATGATGACATCAGGAAAGACGGCAGCTTCCTTTGAGTAAGTAATAGATTTATTTTTGGTGCTTTATGTCTAGTCCTTTGCTTTTGCAGAGGCCACACAGTCCTCCTGTGGTCCGATAAGAAGCTCTGTTTCCTGTTCATAATATGAGACTCTGAGCTTTGAGGAACAGGAGGGATGGACTGAGTTAAAATACAGACTGACATTCTGTCATAGAGCTGTTATGGGAGAGAGTGAGAAGGAGAGTGTGGTGTTGTCTGTTTGTCTCTGATTACTTGTGGCCACAGTTCTATCTCTCTCCTCCGGCTGTCGCTCCTCCCTCAGCAGGCCATGAAAGCTCTGACCGTTACAGGGTGGATGGGGTCAGATAAGACTATCCCGCTCCCATCACGGCCCTGCCTGCTCCGAGAGGCCTGCCCTGCTCCCTTCAGATTTCACCAACTCTTGATCTGTTCCTCCTCTCCCACTTCATTTCCATGTTTGCTGACTTCACATGTGTTTTTTTTGTTTGCTCATTCTGTCGCCTCATCTTGCAGGCCTGTTTGTTGATCCTTGTTGTGTCTAGAGTCAGTTTTGCTCTTGGCTGGTCACCAAACTTGTTCAAATCCACCCACCCTTCATGTCTGGTATCTGTCAATCACTCAGTATCACTAGTTTGCCATTACTGCATGTGACCCGATGCATGTTTCCTGCGTCCACAGTAAGACAGATATACTCCCTTAATCTTGTGAGGGAACTTTTGTATTGAGCCGTGTGTTGTTAAAAAAAAAAAAGGTTTTAATGTGCAAATGTTGTGATTTATGTTGAAATGCTTTTTTTCTGCATATTATCTATTAATTTATTCAGAAATACATGAAAAATGCTATTCATACAAGGATTTGAATATATTTGAATTATTAATTAAATATTTTTATAATAAATTAAAAAACAAGAAGGTAGAATAAAAAAATAGTGAATGCTAGTGTTAGAGGGACTTTTTAAAATAAAAATAAGACAAGTCAAAAGAATAGAAAAAGAATAGAGAATGCTAGTGTTAGAGGGTCTTTTTTAATAATAAGTAAAAAAAAAAACAAGTAGTTTGAATAGAAATAGAACTGAGAGTGCAAGTGTTAGAGGGTCAAATTTTTTTAAATAAAAATTTTAATTATATTTAATATTAATTTATAATTCTATTAATATTTTATTGTATTCAAATTGTGACATGATTTCTCCAAAAAGTAATATTTCTAAATGAGTAAGTCTTTATATATGAAAAATACATAAATATTTTATTTGAATATTTTCATTTAAATTACATTTTAATATTTATTTTCATATTAAATTAGATATTTTGTCCTTTTTATGATTAGGGAAGGTTAGATCAATTTGTAAAATGTCATGTGGTGCAACTTTGTATAGTTTGTTTCTATACTTGTAGTAAT
>NW_015647033.1:123804-151304 GCF_001515625.1 Sinocyclocheilus rhinocerous
TGTACTTTTAGTTTTTAAGTCACTAAACTGAAACTTCTTGGAAATGCTATTAATAAAAATTCAGGACCACATCAAACCAACATAAATATTTCCTATTCTTTTTAAAATTAGTTCACTCCTGATCCTACTTTTTTTGTTTTGTTTTTTTGTTTTTTTTTTAGTGCACTGTTCTCTCAAATTCATCTGAGTTATGAAACACACAAGGCACAAGAACAAACTAACATCAGAACACTCTTTCAATAAAAGCATTCATTTAGTTCTCATATATATCTTTAGTTTCTTAGCACAACGGGCACATGCATAATCCTCTGAGTGGATTTAAATAATGATTGCCCCTTATCTGGCGTCCCACTCTAATCAGTGTGGTTCGGGCCTCGCTGTGTCATCGCTCTGCTCTTGGCATGACGTGCCAACTGTCTATCTGCATCTTCTCCTCATCTCCAAACCCATAAAACTCACTGACAGGCCCTTTGTTTGAGACACGCCAGTTGCACTTTTAAATATGTGGACTGAGGTCTCATAAGAAATAAACCGCTCATGTTCTTATGCATGACTGCATATGCAACCAAAAAATTATCACTTGTAAGTATACTCTTACGGACATGATTTCCATATACTGTAGAAAGACTTAAAATAAATATTATTTTTTGCTTCTGTAACAAGATGAGTGTTTAAGTGTTTTAAAGTAAACACGTTTCTCTGCACGGTTTGATTTCTGTGTTAGTTTTATGTATACTTTTACAGTCTTTAAAAACCTTTTGTAGTGCTGTTTAGGAGCTTTTCTTGCTTTTGGAAACAGACGCATTTCTAGAAATACACAAAAAAGCGGCATGTAAAAGTTCATTTGAAAAATAACAAAGAATGTTTTTCTAAAGCGGTCATTTCTTCATGCTCTGCTGCACAATCAGCCAAGCTCAAGTCTTTATTTTCTAATGTGATCATTTTCATTTTTGATAGTCCTTTCTGTGATAAGGTCTCTGCTTTGGCTCACACAGTCGCCTGCTACTTTGCCTCAGGCAAGCACAGTCAGAGTGTTTTGCATATCTGCTCATTTGTTAAGCAAATCTCTCTCCTTCTATCTTTTTCTTTATCCCTCCCTGTTTTCTCCCTTTCGCTTTACCACTCTGCTTTTGTAATCTTAAAAGATGTTCTGACCTCGTCAGAATTTTTTTGTTCATATATATGATGTATCTGTATTTGTGTGGTATTGGTGTCATGTTGTGCTGATGCATTGGTTCAGTGGATGTGTTACCATTGTTTATATGTGTGGACTGATGTACACTAAAGGTCAAATTTCTCTTTTTGCCTGCAGGCTTTAACAGCTTTTGGCAGCAGACCCACTTAAAGTTTTTTATGATAACGGCCTGTCCAAATATCTGAAAGCACATCTCTTTATTGTTCCTCACAATTAATTCTAAATCAACTGTTTCTACAAATACAAAACAGCTGCCAAAGCTGAGTGAATTTAACATATGGCGTGTATGATTCGTTGGAATATATTAAAAGATTAAAAGCTAACTTCAGATATGCTTAACTGAATTTGTTTCTCGTGATCTTAAAAAGATTAATGTGTAAAAGGCATGAAATCAGTTTTGTAGACATATATGTTGTGCTTATGTATGAATTCCTTCACAAAATAAAAAATTAAAATAATTTAATCAAATAAAAAATTTACATTTTAAAAGTTTTTCAAATGCATAAGTTGATTAGTGAAGGAAATGAAGCCAACGAATGTTTACTGTGGGAGCTCCTTCAAAACGGATAGTCCTGATCCTGACTTCTGATTGGTCAATAGCTGTCACGCTTCTACAGCGCCATGTTAAAAACATCAAATTTTATCCAAGTTGTGACTGGAAGTTTGCTGCCTGTATCTTACTCTTATTTGATCAAATCAAAAAACAATGTATGGCAAAATAATATCAAGAAACCTTGTCTTATTAGTGAGTTGTCCACGTGGGTAAAAACAAACATACTGCATGAACAAATGATTGTTACAGGGGTCATGAACTGAGAAACCAAAATTCCCTTGATCTTTTGACACAGTATAAGAGATCATTGTAAAATTTCAGAACTCAAAACTTTCTCGTTAGTCTAAAAACGGCTTATATTGAAGGCAGTCTGCCAAAACAACAGCTTTTGGAATGTTCTACTCTATGATGTAATAGTGTGGATAAGCACCGCCTCTGCAGGACAAGATTGACATCACAGTCTGTTTAGCCCCGCCCACCGATTCGTGCATGTTTACAAGAAAAGCGAACACACAGGTCTAAGCAGAAACCAAACGCTAAAGATGGCTCTGAAGACAACAAGACGCTGTGGAGTGCAAAGTTGTGGGGGGGGGGGGAAACGAGACATTGTGCAGTGCCAAGTTGTGGAGAGGAAAAAAAAAAACGGATTTGCATTGCCTTCCTTCTGATCCCAGTGTTAGGAATGAGTGAATTAACTTTATTTTTAATGAAGTTCCAGACTGTGTCAGTAAGAACTCGGTCTTTTGTTTACTTCATTTTACTGCGGATTCATTTACAAACAAGGCACAATTCAACGCGGGATTTTCAAAAAGATTGAAACTAAAAGACGATGCTGTGCCGACTATATTGGATCCGACAGTAATGTCGCAACACACAAGTATGAGTAACTGTCCTTATTACGTGATCACTATTGCTTTGTCTGTTAAACAGATCATTGGATATGTACTGAGTATTTATGCGTTTTTAACCTAAATCACAGAAGCGTCCATCTGTGAAGGATGTAGACTGTCAAACATACACAAGCCAATCACTGCAGTGGGCGTTTACTTCAGTCTACTATCTGGCAGGCCTATTCAAACAGAGCGTTCTGATGAGGGGGGTCAAAAACTGGACAGAAAATAGTCTATTACTACTTAAATTATTTTTTTTTTATGTACAAATCTTGATAACGTTATAAGTGTACCTCAGAGAACAGAACAACAACAACAACAAAAAACTTTTTTTAACATTGATAAAAATGTTTTCTTTAATTTTGTAATAATGTTTTACAATATTACTGAATTTACTGTAGTTCTGGGTCAAACATATTCAGCCGTATTGAAATAATGAGTAGGTGTGTCTCCACACTTTTGATGAATGGCATATGCAGTTACGTAAGATATTAGACTGGAGCATAGCTTCTAAAACCAGTTTAATTTTCATAATCAGAAATTACTGTTAGTGCACTGTTGCGTGAATGGTGGACAAACAGTTTTCTGATTTACAAAATCATGCAAAATCAACACGCTCAACAGAAAAAGAGGAAGTGGAACTCAGGTGTGCGCTTGCCCCTTCATTTCCCCTTTCTCCCTTCAAGGCTACACGTCACCCCACCCTCTTGTCTTAGTCCTAAATTCCTGTTTGCTCATACATTGTCTGTCATCCAAATCTGACACCGATTGGCTCCCTGAGCAAGATTGTGATTTGCTGTTGGATTTACTGTCTCGTTCCAGGATGTGGCTGTAACTGTCCTCAGCATGACTCAGACCCCGTTGCTGAGGTAATAAAAAGAATCATTTGCATGGGCACCACAGATTTGTTTACCAACTGTTACTAGAGATGCACTGTCTCACTGTTTCCACCCTGATGTGAACAGTGATTTCTGTTCCGAACTTTTTTGACAGATGAGCAGGTGTGCAGGGCGCAGATGGGGAACAGGTCAGCAGTGGAAGTGATGAGATTTCTGACCAACTTTCTTCAGCTTTTTTTCTCAATAAGTTCCTCTTTACTGAATAACCGCACTTACCTGTCCTGACCATGTTTTTGTGATTAGGCACTACCCAGGCTTCAGCGTTCTGAGGGAAGCAGGTGTGCAGGGCGCAGATGGGGAACAGGTCAGCAGTGGAAGTGATGAGATTTCTGACCAACTTTCTTCAGCTTTTTTCTCAATAAGTTCCTCTTCGCTGAATAACCGCACTTACCTGTCCTGACCCTGTTTTGTGATTAGCCGCTACTACCAGCGTTCTGAGGGAACCACATGTGAGGTGTGCAATGCGTGGTTTATGATACAGTACAGTGTAGACTGATTGGATTTTCCTAACTGTCTGTTTTGTTTGAGAGGGGCGGTGTGCACAAAGCTGTGTCAGTAGGAATTTGTTTGGCAAAGCAGCTTGAACTCCGCTGATGGGAGTGACCTGAGAAGCAGACGTCAGTAAATCTCTGAGTTTTCTTAGTCAAAATGTTTGCACAACTAAGACTAAGGAGTCCCAGTTGGTCAAAGTTTAATCACAGGAATCATTGCATTCATAAATATCAATTTCTTTGTTTCGCTGCTTTGCCTTTCTCCGCCAAGCTCAGGCCCAGAAGGTCCGTTCATTCAGCCGCATGAAGTTTACAAACCTACCAGGCAGGAGATTTGCATGTAGAGTTCCAGGTACCTATTTGAATGAAGCTTTATCTCCAGTCACACCAGAGATTTCACACAGCCTCCGGCAGTGTGCAGAACCATCAGCAAGGCCAACGGAACTGTGTATCCGGATCCTCGACAGGGCGGAGACACAAGAAGACAAACACAGCAAAGCCGTGTTTGCTGACTCTTCTCATTTTTCACTGTACCGGGACTGATTTATTTTTTTACACATTTACAGTACGTGCACTCCTCCCCCTTCTCTTTATCTCACAACTAGATTCACTGTCAAAATCCACTTTTAGGAATTATCGATCAAGCACCAATTTCAAAGAGGAGTATTTATTGTGAGACAAGAGTTTCTATAAATAACACAAAATCAAAGATCTATCTAAACACTAACATACAATCATTTCACTGCATTTAAAAAGCCAGTTTAGAAATAAAAGAAATATGTTTGGATTCCTTCATGGGGCCCTAACTGACATCTGATTATGATTTAATATTTAAAAGGACATTTGATGGACTTTTTGTGTGTCAGATTACAGTTTCGATTAATTACCGGATAGAATAAAGAAATGTATTTTGAATTCAATTAAAAGTTCTTCTGTGGAGCACAAAAGCTGATATTTTAACAATTTTGTTTGACTTTCATTGTATTCTATATTATTTGTTTTATATTATATAGTATTTTTTTTAAAATATTTTGAAGTAGCTTTTATATTCTTTAGCTTTTTCAAAATATTTTTCTATATGGCATTCATTTATTTTTATTTAGGTTTTAGTTTTGATTTCAGTAATTCATTTGCCGACATTGCTAATCTTTGAAATGAGATTTGATGTATTTTTGTGTAGTTTTTTCATGTAATATTTATTTAATTATTTAATTCCAGATTTATTCCAATTACCAAACTTTATTTTTATTGATACTTTTAGTTTTAAGTTAACAATAACTAAATTGTTTGGAACAACATGAGGGTGAGTAAATGATGATAGAATAGTACATTTTTGTGTGAGTCTACTTAGAGAAACGCATTCCTCTGAAGCAACAGTCTTTTTTCCAGCCATCGGTGGTCTTCATTTCCTCGCCACTGTCTGCGACGCCATATGCAGCCTCCGTTATTTAAGGCTGTGCTGGCTCTCTTGGTGTCTGCGAAGATCTACCTTCCTCTGGAAGCCTTTGGAACAGACCTCGCAGCCAAACGGCTTGAATCCGGTGTGTTTGCGGCTGTGTGTGATGAGGTTAGAGCTCTGGCTGAAGGCCTTGCCACACACCTGGCATTTGTGAGGTTTCTCACCTGTAAACAAACATAACATTTAAAAAAAAATCCATTTTAATCTGTATAAAAACACTGGAGAATCTTTGCTTTAAAGCCAGCTTGGATTTGCGTGCCACCCAGATTTGTTCTGTTTTCCAACACAGGAGTGGCTGTCTGCTACATGCAAAGCAAACTTTCCAAGAGGCATCAGGAAAGCAGGAAGACCAGCTATGCAAATCAAGAGAGCATTTGTTGGTAACAATCAAATTTTATTGAATTCAATAATATTTTCCTCAAAATAATAATTTTATTACTAATACAAATATGTATTAATATTATACATTTATATTAATAAAAATATAAATTAATAATATAAAATGAATTAATGTAAATAATAATAATAATTGATTTTTTAAAAATAAAAGAATCATAAAACAAAAATATAACAACATAACATAAAAAGTATCATAAAAATAAAATAAGAAATTGGATTTGCGTGCCACCCAGATTTGTTCTGTTTTCCAACACAGGAGTGGCTGTCTGCTACATGCAAAGCAAGCTTTCCAAGAGGCATCAGGAAAGCAGGAAGACCAGCTATGCAAATCAAGAGAGCATTTGTTTAATCTTCTTTTCTTGATTTATCTGTAGCTGTGCCGCTCTTGGAAACACACCCTAGAAAGCCAACTTCTGCATCGAAGGCGAATATATCTGTTCGGCGTATTCAGTTTTAATGATTTACATGGAATGAGTGTAAAGAGATAACACGTATTTCCAAATAATGTGGGGAGGGTTTTGGGGAAACTATTGAGGTGGCAGTAACCGCATGTGCTCTTTATCACTGCCACAGATCTCTTTTCAACCCCGACATAACAAACACGCAGTCACACACCATGGCGTCTCACCTGTGTGGATGTAGGTGTGTTTCTTCATATCGGATTTCTGGTGGAATCTCTTGCCGCAGTACTGGCAGGGGTACGGCCGTGTGTCCGAGTGGATCAGCAGGTGAGTGGACAACGTTGAGGAGCGTTTGAAGGTCTTTCCGCACATCTTGCACTCAAAACTTCTTTCCTTTAAACACAAAACAACAACAAAATGAATTTCTTTGATAGTCCAAATGCCAGCTGTGTGATACTGCAGTGGCTAACTGAATAAGCATGGTTTGTTCGTACCTGAGAGTGGACGTTCATGTGTTGCTCTAAGCTGACAGAGTGGCCGAAGCTCTTTCTGCAGATGCTGCATCCAAAAGGACGCGTGCCACTGTGAGAACGTCTGACGTGAACCTCCAGCCCATGAGGGGTGGAAAACACCTGGAGAAGAGGACAGAAAACAGCAATGAAATTGACATAATATTTATTTATTATTACATATATAGAAATAATATTTATGTAAAATATAACATTTATATTTATATTAACATTTAAAAAAAACTTTATTTAGATTTTTTTAATTACAAAATCTAATTTTATCATTTATATTTTATTTATAAATAAATTATTTTATTTCTAAATAAAATAAAAACTGATTTAACAATCAAATTTTATTGAATTCAATAATATTTTCCTCAAAATAATAATTTTATTACTAATACAAATATGTATTAATATTATACATTTATATTAATAAAAATATAAATTAATAATATAAAATGAATTAATGTAAATAATAATAATTGATTTTTAAAAAATAAAAGAATCATAAAACAAAAATATAACAACATAACATAAAAAGTATCATAAAAATAAAATAAGAAATATACATAGAAATGAATATGTTATGTCTTGATAGATAATTAAAGATATATTTAACCTTATCACAGGTAATGCAGTGGTAGGTGTTAGACGTGGGTGAGTAGTGTGTGCTGCAGTCCAGTGGTTGTTGAGGCTCAGAGCTCTGCTTCAGATGAGCTCCGTACAGGCTGCTGGTGTGCTGCAGGAGCGATGGAGAGAAGCCCATCTGCCTGAAGTCATATGCTGCAGGAACATGATCCCAGGTATAAGAGCTCTTGTAGTAGGGAGGGAATTCTGCCAGCTGAGGCTCTGTTGGAGGTAGAGCGGAAACATTAAGATTATTATTGTTATTGTGTCTAAATCTGCCCTAGAGATGTTACATGATACTTGGCATAATTATTATTATTTTTTTGATCGAAGAACAAGACATTCAGATATTTCTGTCAGTGCTCAAGACTCTCACCAGATAGGTAAAATGGCCGTCTGGTTGTGACAGGCAGCTCAGGTAGAGAAGGTATTGGGCAGTCGGGCTCTCGCTCACACTTGATGAAGTCATACGGGTCTCTGTGGGACGGCCGAGTGACCGAATCTACCTGGGGCCGCTCTGGGGAATTACATTCCTCTGGTTCCACAGGGACCAGCGCTGGGACTAAAAAATAGTACATCACAAGATTGAAAAATGCATGTGGTACAATTGAGCTCAATAGCTATCAAAATGAAAGAAATTTGAATAAAATACAAAATTTGAATCAAAAAAGGGCTTTAGAACAAACATCTTTGGTTCCTCAAAGAACCTTTCAGTAGAAGAACATTTTTTCTCGGTGTGAAGAACATCTAAAGAATCTAAAGAACCCTTTTCAACTATAAAGAACCTTTTGTGCAATGGAAAGGTTCCATGGATGTTACAAGTTCTTTGTGGAACCATATGTGGATGCCAAAAAACGTAATGTCAATGCATTAGAAAACAAAATATTAAACCAAGTTTGTTTTGCTTCAAATGTAAGCTTGTGCTATCTGTCTTCAAAAAGAAATACCCTTTGGTTTTATGGTTCTATGGTTTTTATCGGTTTTAATGCAATTACTTTACGATGCAAAAACATTCATATATTTTTATGGCCATTTTATTCCTTTATAAAATAGATATAATATGGCATATTATAATATGGCAGCTCCTTTCTAAAGTAAAACAGATAAAGCATGAACATTTAAATAAACTGCAATTAAATGGAGGTGTGTACACGAAAAGCTTTGACAGCATCAAACAGACAGATCTGAGATTGTTCCTCACACTTAATTACACAATTACATTTTCTCCAAATGAACCCTGTAAAGAGCAGTTATATCCAGTCACAATATACTGCTCTCTTGTTTGAATAGGGCTAGTTTGCATATTCGTAACATCCAGCCTAACTGCTCAACAGCTTACAGACTTCCATGGAATACAACCTATTGAGCTACCTTAGTAAACTACACATTAGACCCACACTGCTGTCTTAAGTAAGCAGTTGTCAAGGTTTTAGACACAGCCCTATAATCATATAACAGTCAGCCTGAGGCTGAGGCACCATCAGCAAACACCAATCTGACAGGTGCTCAGCACATCCTCTCAGCACTCTCTCTAGACAAATCATTTATTTACCCCACAGAGGAGAATTACAGATTCATAATTATGTACATGAGTATAAATCATACAAAAACAAAAGGACATTTTAATTACATATCACTGTGGATTGTTCATCTCATAAACACCACATGTCAGACAGGTGAATTTGGAGGTCAAGTTGAATTGATTTTTGAATGTTAAACTATTTCAAATACAACAGTTCAAAGTATTTTAGTATAAATCCAGCAATACTACAATATAATAATGGCACTTACTTGTTTTGGGTGTTGGGTCCGGGAGTTTCTGTTCACTTTGCTCGGTGTCGATGGGTCGGTGCACATTGTGAGACTTTTTACTTTTCACCAAGAATGATCGTGGCATGATGATTCTGTAAAATGAGATTTGTTTACTGATACTTTCATTTTCATATTTGTTATGATCACCAAAAACGATCAGCTATTACAAACTTATAGAATAACGAAACTTATCCAACTAATTACAAATGTCAAAAAAAAACTTGTATGATAGGCTATTACAAATGAAGGAAAAAAAAGTATGATAGTCATTTCTATATCATGTTCCTTTCTCTGTTCAATATCAATATTCCTGTCTCTGTCTAAAAAATGAAACCGCCAAATAAAATGGAACCTTTACACAGTTATTACAGGGTACAATATTTGGTGTTGCTGTTGCTGTTTTGAAAGTTTCAGTCAAACTTTGGTTTGAGACAGATTTTTTAACATAAATAACCTAAATATACCAAATTACTGTTTAATAATAAATAATTATTTAAATATAAACAAAAAAGTAATGATAATAATAGTCTTGAGGTTAAAAAACTTTTAAATAATTGGCTTTAATTGAAAAATGTAGTATAGCCTATATGAAAATATCTTACCTGAAAAAAAAAAAACTGAAAACTTAATGTTTAAGGTCCTTTGATTGTTTTTAGTGGAAAACTTCGCGTTGAAAAGCGCAGGGAAATCCGTTGTGATGTTTAGAAACTTAAGCACTGCATCGCTGTGAGTTGGTTGCGTTGAGTTTTTTCAACTCCCCTCCCTGATTTTCAATCCGATAATTCTGCGGTGGAATCTGACTGAGCTTTCAGCCAATTACAGACAGAGCAGGTGCGACATTTGCCTACTGAACGCAAACTTAAACATCCTGGTGTGGTGGGCACTCTTTTCCATAATGATTTAGCAACATGTTTAAGATATTTCAAGAAATACTAGATATTATTTTAAATTCTTCGTTTGCATTTTTATATATATTTATATATTTTTACATTTTATATTAGCCCACATCTCTACTTCTACGGGACTTTTAGAAGGTTAATTGGATAACAGATGTGTTAAAAGTTGGAGATAGGCTATATTGAAAAAAATGTATTTTAATTATCTGCTGTCAGTTTAGTAGCCTAATTTATTATCTTTGTTAATGGTCATCTGTTGACTTATCTGCTGTAGAACAGCTAGCGGGCTTAAAACATAAAACCAATAAACCAGCAACAAACTTTGCTTGAACGTACACCTCAAAATACACACCAAACCTGTAATGTTGGTATCTCCGAATGTTTGCCTACTTTTATTTGCTCAGTTGTGTTTTGGTTGCAGCCTTAGGCGTTTTTATGAGATCTTTGATTATTAAAAGCACAACTAGATTATTAACGCACTCTTTGTAAAACTAAGCGTCTTAGGTGTTTATTTATTGAGTGTCTAATCCTGGTGCGTTTTTGCTCCATTCAACATTGTTCATTTAAAGATTACCGGAGGTCAGTTTTTATTGCCTTGTGCGCGAAATATGGAATCGATTAATGTATTTACGCCCCCGTGTGGATTGGTGGTGAATTGCGTCGCATCTTTGGGTGACTCTTCAAAATATAATTACATTTTTTATGTGTTGCAGTCTTTCTTTTCTTTTACTAGCTTTCCTTCATCTTCTATTAAAGTATATTACTTTTGCTGAAAGCCCTAACTTGCATAAAGTAAATAAAATTATGTTCGCTATTTTGACAGGATGGTTCACTGAAATCCGCAAATTCTATGATAGTAAGAACTGTGCATCAGGTTTTGACTGTCGTGGGCTGTTGTGAAAGAGTCATTACAGAGTATTTTACAGTTTTAATCAGAGAGCAGAGTGGCGCAGAGGGAGCGTGCTGGGCCCATAACCCAGAGGTCGATGGATCGAAACCATTCTCTGCTAGATACACTTTTCTTTCGTAATAAGGATGGAATGATTTAAAACGACAGCTTGTAATCTCAAATTTAATATAGTTTACGCAACCAGTTTATTATAGGCCTACTTAACTAAAACTAAAACCACAATAAAATTCGTTTCTTGAAATAAAATAAATATAAAAGAACTAAAGAAATAAAATAACTGATTTTATTTCAGCTAGTTGGCAATGAAACATCCAATTTATATTTAGTTTAATAACAATTAATAAAACTAGATAGACGTTCAACAAAAATAAAAACTAATGACATAGCCTATACCACAATATTACTAAAACTAAAATTAATTAACAAAGAATGAACTAGAATGTAACATTAAAATAATTAGTAATACAAAATATTGAAAAAAGCCTAAAATAGTAACTCAATAGTACTAAAATAATACTGTACACAACTGCAGGAATTACATTAAAGAAGACTAAACAGTAAGTTGCATGTAGTCAGAACAGAGTTAAAACACCCATTCTTGGATTCACAAAATATTGATCAATTTGGTCAGTCAGATATGAACAAAAAGGCATCCAAAACACCAATGTGAGTGTTGCAAACACTTAAGGATTAAGGCGTTGTGCTAATTTTTTTGTATTTTGAGTATTTTGAGGCAAGAATTCGCTGATGTAAATAAATAGAAGTCTATGACCATGATGAACCACTAGAGGGACATCATTCTCCACTAAAAAAAAACTTTGTCTTCTCCAGGACATTTAAACCATTGCATGCATTTATTATAGGCCAGTTGCGCAGAAATTATTTTTCACTTCTTATATTCATGCAGAGATCAGCGAACAAAATTAAACATTACTGAAAGATGAGATATGTGATAATGAGTGTAATGTTAGGAGATAATGGATAAGGCTGTGAATGAATTACCACAGTTTTATTCTATTTGGAAATTTGTGATCTCACCCTCATGTGATTACATGATGACATACATGATGACACAATTGTAATTTTAGGTAAAGGTTTTTTCAAATGTCATTATTTATTTATTTAGTACTTTTTAAAGTAAATAAATCGTTTATTAGCCTATATTTGGATTTTAATCTTAATATATTCTTATATATTATTTATTTATGTATGTATGTATGTTTAGGGGGAAAAAAATACTTTTTAAATATAAATAGTTTATTAGCGTCTATTGCTGGTCAGATTCAGCGTCTGCGCTCACCACCTGAGTCACGCGAAAACCGCATTACAGAGCGCTGCATCCCTCCACCCTTCAGAAAAACAACTCGGGGCCTAACTGCAGGATTCTCTAAAACTTTCATACACGAGTCTTACTCCCGTCACAATTCACTGTATTTATAAAGTATGACTGTTGCTCATTTCTGACCACATTCACGCCATATGTCCATGTTCTGCGTCCAGATACAGGCGTGTTTTTGAGCGCTCGGGGATTATTTCTTCTGCACAGTTGCGGATGGTGACTGCGCAGGGAGGGGTTGTGAGGTGTTCAAGATGGCGGCGCCCTGTGGAGTGCAGTTGCTCTAACAGGTAAACAGGTTTATTAAACGATGTTTTTTGTGGTGATATTTGTACATCATACGCAGTGACAGTCGGAATGTTAGATTTGCTCGCTCCTCAGTATTTTACGTGCATTATGGAGTCTCTCAGGCGTTATTTCTGATTTGTCGATAATAAGGCTCTCTTGCCTGGGACTGTCAGTGTCAGTGAAATAACAGTCCTCAATGATTGTTACAATTTCGAATTGAATCTTCGCGTGCATATACACGAGTTTAAGAGGAAAGTTGAAATGCATGGGGGAATGTTTCATTTTGTTGGCGCATTTATTTTGGAGACAATCCCGCAGATTCTGGCCATTGTTCTCTCGCGTTGTTTACGCCAGTGGTCATTTCAACACAGAACTGCTGTCAGTGAATGCAGCCGAAACCACAACGTCTATCTGCACATGTGTGCTCTGTTATTTTGCAGCATGCAGAGGCTAAAATACAGACATATGTTGTGGGATTTGCTGGCTTTTGCACGCGCTTGCGCGTTTTTAAACAGAAATCCTTTTGCAGGCAAATCATGCAATGCAGTCTCAAACATTACCTTCTTTTATTTTGTGATCATTGCATATCGGCATTTTTGCACTATGAGTCTTATGTCTTGCTGTTTAAGAACTTACAGTTACTGTATATTTTTATATAGTAACTATATGTTTTTTTTTAAAATAATATTCTTTCTTTTTTTTTTAAAACAGTGCACATTTGTCTCCCTCATGTGTAAGTGACACAAAATGAAAGATTTTGAGACCCAAAACTCAGTTAAGCTTCGAAAAGCAAGAGGAAGACGTGACAACTTATACACAACCTCTTTAAGGAATTAGTTTATGAGGTCCTGAACATGGCATATAAAGCTTCTTTGTGCTGTTAACTGCCTTGTTTTCTAGTTGGCAGGCACAGGCACAGTTCGTGTTCAGGTCGTCCAGAACTTCATCTTATTAGTGTTTTTTCCCTCTGAATGCGATGCATGCTCTTTGTTTGTGGGCTACAATCATGAAGATAATCAATGAACTTCTTTGTATCTACTGTGCCGAGTGATTTCCATTGAGTGGTCAGTTTGCCATCACCCTTCCCTAGATGGTTCTCATCTTGCACAAAGTTATGCTTAGAGCAGTGCTTTGTGTTTCATAACAGCTGTTTGTTTGGTTGAGAGCTGCAATGGTCTCCAGCAAGGAGACGGTGTCCTTTTAGCATTTGTTCATGTTGCATGTCTGACTGTCAGCTTGAGGTGTTGGTGACTCTTGTTACTGTCAAGATCAAGCTGGTTAGGATGTAGGTTTAGACCCAAATCTGAAGGAAGTTATTGCTGTGAGGATGTGGCAGACCTTTCAGCGTCAAATACAAAGAAGTATATCTATTATTACATGGGGAAGACAACATCCTGATAGTCTGCCTTTAAACATTGGGGCTAGAGTGAGAGTCTTTTGTGTCAGTTGATGGAACTGTTACTAGCTGATACTGATTTGCATTTTTACTGCATTTTGCATGGCATTTGTAATGGGACTTAAGATCTCTTTTTTCAAATAAATGCTCTTCTTTTGAACAATAAAAGAATCCTGAAAACAAATGTATCCTAGTTTTGCACAAAAATATATAAAGCATCAGCAACTGTTTTCAAAATTGCACCAAATCAGCCTATTAGAATTCTTTCTGAAGGATCATGTGACACTGAGGACTGGAGTAATGATGCTGAAAATTCAGCTTTGCTGTCACAGGAAAAAAATATCACATTTAAAATTGAATTGAAATATAAAACATTAAAACAGTATAAAAGTTACCATTTTAGCCTTTAAAATGCTACTTCACTCCATTCGTAGTAAAAATTCACTGCTTAACTTAAAAAAAATTGTGTTGTGTGTGCTTAACATGTTACACTGCTCTTGTGTTGTGTAGTATATTCTTGTATATGTCACATTTCTCTGGTCTCCTTATGAATTTTCGTTGACTATAGCTATGCATTGACCGAATGTTGTCAGGCTGGTGTGACAACTGCTGACTTTTGTCGTGTCTGTGCAAGAACAGTTCGCAACATGTGAATCTTGTATGCTTCAGAATCTGTTGGGTTTGTTGTTTACTTGCCTGAAACGGCCAACCCACATTGCCACAGCTGATGTTTATAATGGTTCATCATAATTCTGTGGAAATTTTCCTGCATATCTTGCAGTGTTTTACTCACTCTCGATTGGGAAGTTTACTTAAAGGCAGAAACTGCAAGATGTTCTCATGAATATTTAATCGAGACAGGTGTTTCTAGGCAAGTGATGTAAGTCCTCAAATGTGTCTTGCAGTGGTGCCTGGAGACTGTATTGACGGGCGGCCCAGGGACCCCTCCAGGCTGGACAGGACACGGGACACCTTGAGAGTGACGTCAAAGAGTCCTTCCCCTCTCCCTAGACTGTTTCAGAGACACCCGCCTCCGAACCCTCCATACCACCATGTCCAGGGAACAGCTCAACATGGGGGACCTGCTTCCTCTGCTGGAGACCTCTGACCTCCGCCAGCTGGATGAGATCAAGGGCCTTATCAATGAACACCTCAACACAGGTCCAGACTAATACTGTTAGCAGAGGCAGCCTCGGGAGCTTTTACCTAGATTTTGTGTCGAATTTTTAAGCTTCTCGATGTTTGCTACAGGATCCATATTATAATTCCCTGCAGTGTTTTATTGCATGACTGACAGTCCAAATCGGTTCATGTTTTGCAGATCGAGGGTCCGTGCTGCTGAACGGCTTGGTGGACTATTTCCTGGAGACCAACTCCGCCCAGGCAGTGCACATCCTGTCCTCAGTGAGAGAGCCACATGATAAGGTGACTGACGGCCCACTGATTTTTCTGTTTGGTTTCTAACACAGTCTAAACTTATACACAGAAGAGAATGTTTGCAGTCTTTTCTGGATCTTTTCTGTTTCTCACTCAATCCGTTTTCCCTGAGGTTTTCTGCCAAATTAAAAGCGTGAAAGTATAACCTTTGAAAATAAATATTAGTAATGTAATTTACGGTTGTACAATATTATTTTTTATTATTAAATACTCCAATTTTTTATTTTACAGTATAGTAGTTTTATTACAACATAATTCTTATTTTGTTTAATATTTCACAATAAAAATGATTGTCATTGTTATTTTACAGTAATACTGATGGAATGTGGCCTATGATGACTGAAGTGGAGAGATTTTTTTTTTTAAGCTCTGTTTTAGACTGGTTGTTTGAAACCAAAAACAAGATATAGAATATACATTTGTCTTACTATATATATATTTTTTACATAAAATCAACTATTTTTGACAAAAATGAAAGTAGTTGTATTGTGTGAAAAAAAATTAAAATATACAATTTCATGCAAATGATTATTCAATGACTTTATTTAAAAATGATAAGTAGTAGCTTGAGTACAGTTAAAAATCAATTATTTTATATCTTTGCTGAAAAGATATAAACCCAAGTGTGAACGTCCACATTGTTTCCCAAATCATTCAGCCCTAAAAGCATGGTTTGCATTCAAAAAAAGTCTTCACAGTAAAAATAAAAATAAATACATAATAATAGAATAAATAAATAAACCTTTTTAAATGATATTTTTAAGCAAATGCATTACCGTACAAAATCAACCCCTATGATTCTAGAATTATTAATGGTTTCCAAATAACACTGTTCAAATCATCTGGTGAAAATTCCTGTTTTTTTATATCACAGTATATATCTCAATGTCAATTTTTTCCCCATTATCTTGCAGTCCAGATTAGTTCCCATCAATAATGTGAATATTACACACTTCACCTTTAAAAAGTGTAACCATTGGAGCTTGTGTGTAATATGCAACCAGCCTACATTCTTAGAGTAAAAAACACCAGTGAAATATGAACAAATTTGAGATGCTTCATTTAAACTCCGAGCATATCAAAATATCTTCAAGGTGTATTTCTCTTTCATTTAATTAATATTTAATAACAACAATAAACGTCTAGGGCAGAGAATACATTATCAACCATTATGTGTCTTGTTTACAATATGACTTGTCTGTGTTGTCTGTTTCTCAGCACCTGTTTGATAAAATGAATGAATGCATGGCTAAAGCCCCCTGTCGCCTGCCCACTCTCACTCTACTGGGGCACGTTGTCCGTAAGCAGCCGTCTTGGATCCACAAGATCACTCGCTATCCGCTGCTGCTATCTCTCCTCAAATGCCTCAAGGTAAGCTGACAATGTGAAAGATCTCTCAGATATGCCCCTTGTAACCTACAGTATACATATGATAATTTGTGTTTTACAGACAGACACAGATGTTGTGGTTCTGATAACTGGAGTCCTGGTGCTCATCACACTATTACCCATGATTCCCCAAGCTGGCAAGCAGCATCTCTATGAATTTTTTGATATCTTTGGCCGTCTGGCTTCTTGGAACCTGAGAAACCTAGGTAAGAGTTACTAAGCATGCAAGTACTGTATGACTCAGTTATGCAATATTTTTATCCCTGAGGCATGTATTGAAAGCCTCCAGATGGTTTTCGTCTCCCACAGAAATCCAAAAATATTATGAGACATCCTATTACAAATGATTTCATTTGTAATAAGATGCCTCATAATATTTTGGGATGGTTAACTAGCTGTGTGGTCCATCTCTGTTGACAGGACACATCCCGGAGGTTTATCTCATTCACCTGCATGCAAGCGTCTACTCACTCTTCCACCGGCTCTATGGGATGTATCCCTGCAATTTTGTGTCTTACTTGCGCTCCCATTACAGCATGAAGGAGAACATGGACACTTTTGAGGAGGTGGTCAAGGTGAGCTGTCAGTCATACAGTTGCTTGCCCAGGAGGTTTTCCAAATACATGAGATTTAATGAAATTCCATTCAATCCATAATGATTTTCCATAGATTAAAAGTAGAAAATGATCAGTAGTAGGGATACATGAGCAATATATTGATTATCGGCCATAATCATACATACATACAGCATATTTGAACATGCTCATTTCCTTAATTATTACTTCTCAGTTACGTTTTAAATCATGTAACACTCAATTAATCTTTAAAACACTAAAATGGCACTGTTAAAAATAATATTTAGCAAATCTCAAAATTAATATCTGTTTTTCGTACTTTTATTATAATACTTTGATGCAACTTGTAGCATTTAAAATGATGATGAAAACAATGATTTTTGTTTTTACTGTTTTATTTTTAATTTATATAAGCAAAATAGTATAGAATTTTACAATTGACCATTTATCTGTTATTAGCCATAACATGACAATTATTATCGGTATACAGTACCAATGCAAAAATTTGGGGTGGTAACATTTTTAATGGCTTTGAAAAAAGTCTCCTATGCTCACCAAAGCTGCATTAATTCGATAAATACAGTGTACAGTATAAACCGTAATATTGTGAAATATTGTTACAATTTCAAATAACTGAAAAATGCAATGTATTTCAATTTGTAATTTATTCCTGTGATGCTAATGCTGAAATTTCTGCAGCCATTACTCCAGTCTTCAGAGTCACATGATCCTTCAGAAATCATTCTAATATGCTGATTTGGTGCTGAAGAAACATTTCTTATTATTAATAATGTTGAAAACAGTCGTGCTGCTTTATGTTAGTGGAAACTGGATTCTTTGATAAATAGAACGTTTAAAATAAAAAATTTATTTAAAATAGAAATGATACTGCAAATGTAACTTTTGATCAATTTAATGCATTTTTGCCAACCCCAAACTTTTCAATGGTAGTGTATGTCAGAATTGTATTATGGGGGCATCCATGACTAACGCCTAATTAGTGATGGTGTGATTAACTGTTGGCGTTTATGTTGTATTTTTGTCTGTGTATATGTTTCAGCCCATGCTTGAACATGTCAGAATCCATCCCGAATTAGTGACCGGAACCAAGGACCATGAACTAGATCCCAGCCGGTGAGGCAATACTGACTTATGTCACTTATTTAAATGCATAAACCACAAGCGTTATAGTCTATCATTTGGTCTCTTTTCTCTCAACAGGTGGAAGAAATTTGAAATCCACGATATCGTTATTGAGTGTGCCAAAGTCTCTCTGGACCCGAAGGAGGCGTCCTGTGAAGAGGGCTATGCCAGCATGCCTGAGCATTTCTGTGCTCATCTACAACAACGTCCGGCTGATTGCACTGCCAGCCCTTACGGCGACTTCCACAGTAGCTACGGTAACGCTCTCATCCTGCCGGTCTACTTTTTTGACCTCAGCATACAGCCAAATAGCACTTTTCAGTGTTTTTTCTATCCTAGAGATGGTGAAGGGCTATATAAATAGATCTATTATTTAGAAAAACTGTCTTTCTGCTAGCAACTGCAAGGTCATGCATGAGTTTAGTTTCTAGGGAATGTGTAAAGTGTTAAAATGTATACCTTAAATACACAACTGACTAAAAACATCTGCCAAATGCATAAAATGTAATCGGAAATGAAGCTAGGCAAGATAAAAACTAACATGATAATGCAGTCACAGTCTATTTTCAGGCAAACTCTGTTTTTATAGCAGTGGCAGGATGCTTTTTTGTGGACATCATTTTTCTGTCCCTTTCCAGGAAGTTCTTCCTCGACTCATTTCTCCACCCCTCGTCAGCCTGTCGTCCCTCCCTTGGCCCTGTCATCTTTCTCAGGGACTCAGCCCCCCTATCGCAGCCCCACTGGAACCCGTTGGCAGGTGAGAGTCCACCAAACTCGGAAATCTACAATCCAGTTTGCAGTTTATAATTTGTTTGCTTTAGCAGCCTAGTTGCAATATTGGAGCTTGTGTTTGGAACTACCTGTTTGAATCCAGTCTGAGTGAATCAGTGTTCTGCATATAAACGGATCCGGGTTGGCGCACTAGTTTGTGCAATAGCACCAGTGCAGGAATCAGCGTCTGCTTCCCTCCTCCCTCTTGTTGTTTGTCAGCTTGTCAGCTGTTGTCCATAAATCACCCATCCCTGAACCCCTCCCTTCCCACTGCACACCAGAGCTCCCCCTCCTTCTTCCACCGTGAATCATCTCCTTGTTCTCCAGGCAGGCTGAGGAGCTGAGAGGAAAGGAGGGGAGAGGGGTTGAGTCATTCCGGTGGGTGTGCAGGGCTTTAAAAAGAGAAAAACATGCCATCTCTTAGCTGACACAGAAACGGTTGTCTTGGCAATGTGAATGACGCCGGAGCGCTTTCTCCTGGCCTGTCACCTCCCACGGTCAGGACCTGTATTCAGCTGAACCCTCTACAGACTGAAAACAAACACCATTGCGTTTGTGTTCTAATGAGCACATTTGGTCCTATGTTAATGTTTTTCTCACAATTCAAGATTATGTTCTCACAATTTTGTTGTGATTTGGTAAATACTTTCTATTAGGAGTGCATTGATTTGTAAATTAGAGGCTGATGCAGACAACGGTTATTTTAAAAGATAGCAATCTGATTGCCAGTTTTTCTCAAGTAGAGCTCGGCACGCAACATCTCTCTAAAAGGGAAAGTGCTTTTCAAGATCTAGTGCTCTTACAGAGTTAAACTTGAACTTAGTTCTAGATGATGATCTCAATATTAAAATAAGTATAAACATTCAAAGGGTTAGTTCACCCATAAAAGAAAATTCTGTCATTAAGTACTCAGCCTCATGCTGTTCCAAACCTGTAAGACCTTCGTTCATCTTCGGAACACAAATTAAGATATTATTGATGAAATCTTGAGAGCTTTCTGACCCTCCATATAGAGCAATGCAACTGAAATGTTCCCAGACCCAGAAACGTAGTGTGACATCAGTGGCTCAACCATAATTTTACGAAGCTACGAGAATACATTTTGTGCGCAAAGAAAACAAAAATAATGACTTTATTCAAGTAATTAATGACAGATTTTCATTTGTGGGTGAACTAACCCTTTAAATATTGGTTGATTATAAAATATGCAATATTGTTCCATATCCAGTATGGTGCAAATATAATGTGCTTTATTACACTTTTCACTATGCCACATGCTGCCGCCAAATGTACTACACTTATGAAATTGCTGGTAAAAGTTTACATTTTGTGAACTGGTTGTTTTTTATGGATAAAGCATAAATCTATTAGATGCCATCTGATAATCACTGGAGTCTGCATGAGCAGTCATGGGACTGATATTGTGTGTGCTTGTGTTTATTTATAGAACACCAGCTGTGAATTTAATGCCACATATGGCTTTAAGGATTCCCTCTGGAGCCCCTCCTCCCAGTGTGGCATGGCCACGCCCCCTTCCTCCTGTGGGATGTCACCGAACCCGGAACTGTCCCAGAGTGCCTCTCACCTACCAACCCGCCTCTACAGCACACCTGGTGATTATACCGTCTATGCTTGTTCACAGGTAGGCAAATCTGGGTCTCCGTTTCCTCAGGCACTAGTATGAATTTGGTTTTGCCATCTTCCCTGTGGCAGGTGGTAAAGGCACCCCGTGCTCTAGCACCCCTGCGGCCGCCTCACCTCCTCCTAGCCTCTCTGATGAGTTTCCCCCTGTGTCTCTGCCTCACAGTACGGCCAGTCCGCCATGCAAGGTACTTCTGTGGAGGATGACCTTTTGTGTGGATCAGTAGTATTCACTTAAGGGGGTAGTTCACCCCAAAATGAAAATTTTGTCATAATTTACTTGTCAAAAACCTCTATTTTTCTTATTAAAATATGTACATTTGTAAAATAAAAATCTGCATTATTTTGACATTTATTGTATGGACAAAAATAGTTAAAACATTCTTTAATTTAAAACATTCTAGAATTTTCGTTTTTGAGTAAAATATCCCTTTAAGCCTTCCTTAACCTTTCTTTGTTAAAACAACTTCAAGTTTGAGACCATTTTTCTTGTGTATAGTTTCACTACAAGTTATTTTACCTTTAGGATGGTAGACCTTTAGACCACACCAAACCCGTCTTGGTCAGACAGGAGCCGGTCAGACAGGAGCCAGACAGAGAGCTTGAGAAAACTGGACCTGAAACGATCAATCACAGAGGTATGTTACATGTAAGAATCATGGAAAACACAAGAACAGTGTTTTGACATAACTAATACAACAGCCTGACATTAAAGTAAAGGTTTAATTCTCTTTAAAATAATAATTATAAATATAAATTATTATAAATAATTCTATAATCTTTGGTCAACATTTTAAAGCGCCAAGCAGAAAAGGCAATAGGGAAGTCAACACCACAACTATAACCATAACTACACAGAGGAAAAACATTGATGAATGATACAAACATTGACAGCCAAACAGAATCCACCTGACTTTAAAAAGTTTGAGCATTTAAAGCAGCAGACAACATAACTGCAGTGCACGCTTATAATAAACACAGTTATTATAAGTGTGGTATTGTAGTAAGTTATTGTCCATTGGTATGGACACTATTGGCGCTTTTCCACTGCATGGTACGGCACGGTACTGTTCACTTTTTGGGGGTTTTCCACTGGGTACAGTACCTGGTACTTTTTTTAGTACCGCTTCGGTTGGGGTTCCAAGTGAACCGTACCGTTACCAAAACGTGACGTGTAAACTCTGCTGATCACGGATTGGCCGGAGAGGATCGTCACTACCTGCGTCACTGAACTTGCGACACAAACACAACAGAACCGCTAGATTTAAATCAGCACAGCCAGCGAAGGATCGAACGCAACTGTTTTGAACGAGCGCACCTTTTTTTAACAACCAAAAAGTTTTGTTGTCTGTTGTGGAAGAACAGACGTTCCTTTCGTTGATAGCAGAGGAGCGGATCCAGCGAGAGCTTGAAAGTTTTTTTTAGGAGTCGTGGTAGTAGAGGCGGCGCAACTATAACGTCATGTGAATAATCCCGCCCACTCTAAAGCGGTACTGAACTGCAGTGGAAACGCAAGCCGTGCCGAGCCGAGTCGAGTCGTACCACGCAGTGGAAAAGCGCCATATGTAGTATGGGAGCTCATTTCTACCACAGAATAAAAAAGGTAATCGCAGCTTTTTTTAATCTCACAATTCAGACTTTTTTTCTTGCAATTCTTAGAAGAAAAAAAAAATCAGAAATGTGAGATTAACAATTGTGAGATAGAAATTTGAGTTTTCGAGGTTACATCTCGCAAGTCTGTTTATGTAATTGCGACTTTTCTCACATATTTTTTTGCGCAATTGCGCATTTATGTTGCACAATTCTGGCTTTTCTTATAAGAATTGCGAGTGTACATCTTGCAATTCTGAGTTTACATCTCACAGTTCTGACTTGTTTTCACAATACTGCATTTACAGGTGCATCTCAATAAATTAGAATGTCATGGAAAAGTTCATTTATTTCAGTAATTCAACTCAAATTGTGAAACTCGTGCATTAAATAAATTCAATGCACACAGACTGAAGTAGTTTAAGTCTTTGGTTCTTTTAATTGTGATCGCAATTCTGAAACAGTTTTCTCTGAATTGGAAGAAAAAAGTCCAAATTGTGTGATGAAAAGTTAATTAAAGAATATTATTGTAAAGAATCTTTTTTGTTTTTTATTCTGTGGTGGAAACAAGCTTCCATAATATAGTTATAATTTTTTGTGTGAACGGGCTTTTAGATGTGTCATTAAGAATTATTAAGAAGTCTTTTATCTGACCCAGATGGGAGAGGTGAGAACATGCCCATGACCCTGACCGAGCTCTCTGTGTACATGAAGGAGCAAGAACAAATGAGGATCGAGAAAGAGCGGGAGGACGGTATGAACTAGCACTCAGTGGTTGTGTGTGGCCTGTGCTGTATTTTGAGTCGCTTCATACCAGTTGTGTCTTTTTTCTGACAGACTAACTAAACCGTTAGGCTTTGGAAATATCCTTATATCATTTTCCATCTTCCATCCTCTCAGCTGCCATCACAGAGGAGCTTCTGAAGTTAACAGAGGAAAAGCGGGATTTAGCTGGCCTTCGTGGCTTTGACTCTCCATTCTTCAGCACCACAGAGACCCTGACCGGAGTGCAAGAGAAACCCCTGCCCTCTTCTATTCTGGGCAGCTCGATTAGAGACCCTCACAACACTATCTCCACACCCGACAAGACCGAGATCACGCCCGTGGACAGAGGCAGAGTCAGCAGAGGCCCATCCCAGGAGCATCCCTGGTCCTTTCAGCCAGTGTTCATGCCCATCGAGCACCCAACACACAGCCACCTCCATCGGAGCCCCTCCGCACCAGAGGACGAGGCCCTTAAATACAGCTTTTGCTCCCCGAGCCCAAGCAAACCGCCACCCCTGCCGTACGAGGCTCTGTTTGACCTGGCCCTGCCTCGGGCGGCCTCTCTCTTCGTGGGGAGGAAGACTTCAGAGATTGTGCAGCGAGTAGCCTTGGAAAGGATTCAGAGAGGTGACGTGGGCAAGCAAGGGGAGGAGGGGGGTGTTGAGGGGGCTGTGTCTGCCTCCCCCTTGGAGGTGCTGGATCGCCTCGTGCAGCAGGGCGGTGACGCCCATGACAAAGTGTTAAAGAGGTAAGCCTTTTGCTCTCACTGTTAACTCTTGTTATTGCTTGTGGTCATGTGGCTTGGTGGTTAAAGGTCTGAGCTTATAATCAAAAGGTTGTTGGTTCGAACCCAGCAAGGCATTAAAATTAGTTGTTTCTGTTGTGTCCTTGAGTAAGCCACTTAAAGGGATAGTTCACCCAAAAATAAACATTCTGTCACTCTTGGCTAGATGTAAATAAAAGCCTAAATTTAATCTGTTCATCATATAAAGCAATTGTATCTCTTCACAAGACTTGGATTAAACTGCTTGGATTTATGTGGTTTTATTTTGCAACGCCTTCATAACCCTTTTGAATCTTCAAAGTTTTGTTTACTTGGCCTTTCAATGGAGGTACAGAAACATCTTAAGTTTCATTAAATAAAAATATCTTAATTTGAGTTACCAAAGCCTTAAGGGTTTGACATGAAGAAGTGTAAATGATGACAGAATTTTCATTTTTTGGTGAAATATTACTTTAACTGCAGTTTGGCCTAGTATCCACCAAAAGTGTGACATGACAAAATCAGCCAATCAAGACATACTTGATGAGTAATATAGGGAGAGACAATTACGTTTCTCACTCATAAATACAATTTGCTCAGTCATACAATGTGCTCAGAACTCTTAATTATGATATTTCTAACTCCACACAAAGGGCACATTAGCAAAATGCTAACAACCATCCGGATCATCTTAACCACAACATAGCGAGATGCTGTCAACCATACGAAACACCTTAACAACCTAACAGACCAACAACCTCCCGAAAACAGCTTAGCAATCATCCAGAATGACCACATAGCTACATGTTAACAACCAACTGGAACATCTTAGCAATCAAGTAGCAACTTAATAACAAGCTCTCAGAACTTCTTTCTTTGTGATAAGGAGGTTTACACATAACAAGAATAACTTGTTTTCTTTTTTTAGAAAATGTAAACAGTTTAGTTTACTTTTCAGTTTCTGAACTAGAAGACTTGCTAAAGGGCTACTACCCTTACAAAATCAACCATGGTTTTATTGTAGTAAAATAAAAGTTTAAATATAGTTTTTTTTTTTTGTAGTAAAACCATGGTTAATGTGTTGCTCTGAGGCTCTTTTAGGAAGAACTGGGTCAGACTAGTTCCAGATTTGCCCACTAACACGCTATCACACTGAAACAACTGTCTGCATTGTCCTGTGTCACGCAAATCAGTCCACAGCGCAACAGCAGAGCCTGTGTTAACAGAACACAATCAGAGCTCTTTCTCTCTCCTCCTGCCCTGCACAGGTCTTACTAGAAGACACGTAATTGAGTTGGGTTACTGGGCTCACACAAATTGAGGTGTTTTGGCTCTGGTCAGAGAGGGTTCTGTGTGGAAAGGCTTCTTCTGCCAGAAAAGCTGTGTGTCCGAAATTATTGCCACTGACCTTGTTGATCCTGTGTTTTCTCCCTTCTTTTTCTTCCAACATTTCTGCAATCGCTCTCAGATTGCCCCTGCCAAGTAAGTCAGCTGACTGGACACACTTTGGAGGTAAACAACATTACATGAGCACACGTTCGCTACTTGTGGAAAAGTAGTTCTTTCAGAGTACAGAGAAACAATGCTGTGTTTTCAGCAAGGGGATAAACATTTAAAGGATTATTAAAAGGATAGGGTGCCCATCCACATGACTTCCTTACTTCTGCTAAGTATGAAAAGATATTTTAAAGAATGTTGGTAATCCAGCAGTTTTGCACCCCACTCAATTACATTGACACATTTCTCAAAATACATTCTTTTATGTTCCACAGAAGAAAGAAATACATGAGGTTGACAAAATGATGATGACCGAATATTCCTTTTTGTGTGAACTTTAAGTAATTGTTTCCATTTAAAATCTCCTCTTATGTTGGTGGTCATGATGTGACAAGATGATTAATACACACTTTAGTAACACCCCTATTATCTGACACTTTCGGTTGTGCAATAAATTAATCATAGATGACAAATATACGTATGAATAGATTTTTTCGATTGTATAGTGCTTTACACAATACAGATTGTTTCAAAGCAGCTTCACATGAATAAAGGGAAAAATTACAGAATCTATTGTCTAAACTTTTCAGATATGAAAAATTCAAATTCAAGGAGCTCTAAGAAAAACAGTAGTGTCATTATTCAGCTCAGGTTGATTGTAAAACATGGTAAAACATCTCCTTTTTCCTATTTTACTTAAAAACAGCTACTTTTAAATGGCCGTCAATGAAGAAAGATGTACTTTGCTGGCAGATTGATAAAAAATGCTTAAATGCAACTTAATTGCTTTAATGCCTAAGACTGACAAAGATCTTACTGTTTGTATAATATATGAGTTATGTAGAAATCTTTAATTTCTCATGCACAGGTTCTGTTCCTCTGGACGAGCTGCACACACTGCGCAGTCAGCTGCTTCTGTTACACAACCAGCTCCTGTACGAGCGCTACAAGCGAGAGCAGCATGCCGTACGCAACAGACGTCTGCTTCGCCGTATCATCAATGCCACCGCGCTGGAGGAGCAGAATAACGCCATGGTAACCTCAGCTCAGAGTCATGATCTGTGGGACAGCATTCAGTTTGAGTCAAGGCTACCTGATATTCACCTTGACCACTAGAGGGCGGTAGAAACCAATACAGTTGATTGTATGGATGTGTTTGTTTCTACAGAAGGACCTGCTGAACTTGCAGAGTGTGGATATCATGTCTTTGAGAGAGAGCCTGCAGGTAGAGCAGCAGAGATACCGGCAGCTCTGGGACGACCGAGAGACTGTAGTTACACGCCTGCACAGCCAGATACGCCAACTACAACAGGCCAGAGATGACTACTACACCAAAAACCAGGAGTTACAGGTGCTAATCAATTTATTCTTTTTTCTAAGCTCAAACCCTAAAGCTGTAGAGTATATAACTTAATAATAGTAAATAAGATGGCCACAGCATTGTAGTTTAGAATCAGTTTGATCATTTATTATGCACCTGTGATCCTCCAATCAGAGTAAACTACAGGAATGCCAGAAGCGAATAGGTGAGATGGAGGCGGAGCTTCAGAAGGCAAACAACAAGGTGTGCCACACGGGACACCTGCTGAACCAGCTCACTGCCAAGGTAAAAACAATCACCCTCTGTCTCTCGAGCTCTAAAAAGAGTGGGTCTCATATCTTTTAGTCCATTTGAGTCTATTTTCTGAAGTAAATGATCATTTGTAATTTTGGAGTGAATGGTCCCGTTAAAGATTTTGCACCTATATATCATCTTCCCCTAATTTGTCCTTTCTTCAGTTGTCATCGAGTGAAAGTATACAGCAGCAGTTGAGTTTTCTAAATAAGCAGCTGCTGCTGCTAGGAGAAGCCCATAAACTGTGTGT
>NW_015647033.1:152691-161620 GCF_001515625.1 Sinocyclocheilus rhinocerous
TCCCGCCCTGTCTTCCTGTTTCAGTTAAAATGACGTCAACACAGAGTAACGCTGCGTGTTTCTAAGCATTTCAGGGGACCTTTAATGTCGATCATGGATCAAATCGATCCACAATGACAAACAGCGAATATATCTGTGCTGTTTAATGCATTTGAGACGTTGTGTTTTCCTCAGTGCATAACTGACATGTCACAGGTATATTTTTCATCTGTAAATGTTAGAAAGTCATGCAAACATATCCATTTTGCTGTCAGGAGTGGGCGAGGCACGTGAGAGCAACGAGCGCATCTGCGCGCATGCACGCTAAACAGACAAGAGTGCCATCAAATAGGAGCGCAATAATTCTGAGTAAAATATACATTTTGCTAAAAAAAAATTGTGCGATTTATCAAAAGTTTGGAAACACTATGATTTGAAATTAACAAATTTAAATGTTAAATATTTTAACTGGTGCTGTATATGTGTACGATTTAGCTTAAATGAAGCTGTCATTCAAATATTGCATGCTTTTAAACTAGCTGTTTTTCAGGTTATGTAAATTTTATGTAATAGTTATATGACTAACATCTAATAATTCTCTCTCCAAATAACTTGTTGCATTTTTGCCTTAATTACTTAAAAAATAAATAAATAAATAAAAAATAGGACACTAATTTGTTTCCTGTTTTTGTGGCCTGTTATAAATGGGTCTGTTTTTGGATTACATAATTATCATGCATTCTGTTGCATTCTTCTCTCTCTTTTTTTTTTTTTTTACATAAAGTTCTTACGATTGTGACTTTTTTTCTGGTTGTTTCTGGTGTCACAGTGTCATAGTGGTGGATGGTGCAGTAAAAACAGCCACCAAAGAAGACAGCAAGTCACCTCAGTCTCCACGTGGCAATGGCAGCAATTTATCGCCAGCGCAGCCCATGGCCAGCTCTTCCCCGGCCAACTCCGTAAACGGCAATCGAGACACTCCCCCACCTTTTCTAGTGGAACCGCCCCCTCACCGTCCTCATTCCCCGCTGGGACCCCCAGGACCTTTGGTACCTTCTGACACCCCACTCACTGTAGGCTCCTACCCCAGTGCCAAGAGCTTTCTGGGTATGCGTGCAAGAGAGCTATTCCGCAACAAAAGCGAGAGCCAGTGCGATGAGGATGAAGCCCCGCCTCCGCGTCTCACTGGCCTATCACAGGGCCTGAAAACTGAGCTCTGCGTGGAGCCGACAGCGAAGAGTACATCCAGCTCCACTGCTGCGCAGAGCTTCACACTCATCACATCTGCTAAAGAAACCCAACCTGATGCTCAGAGAGCCAAAAACCGAGACACGTTCGGCTCAAGATGCCCAGAGAGGCCCAGGCAGCAACCGTTAAGGATCATGGACTATAACGAAAGTCATCAGGAGCACAGTTAAAGTTATGGAAAAATGGTGAAAGAGAGAGAGGTAGAGGATGGAGAGATGTGCGAATTTAGATTATTAGACCGTAAGGCAAGACTCCTTCAATTTTCAGTGTTATCTGTCCCATTTCCACAAGCCGACAACAGGATTTGGAGCTAATAAATCAGTAAAACCCTCACTAAGATGGGACAAGTGGATAGAATAGACTATACCGACATATATAGAAGTGGTCACAAAATGTCTTTTAGTAATCCCACTGCGTTGTTCTCCAGAAATGTCCCCGCTGCATCTTTTATTTGTTGTTTTTTGCTAATTTATCTGCTCCCTTTAACCAAGTAACTGTTGCAGCACGTGGAAACTTTGCATTTAGGCTGTTAGAAGCAATATAAGTTGATTAATTTGTAGTAATGGTACAGTGCTTACACCCTCACAGCTCACCCGCACAGAGCTGAAGTGTGTGCTTGGATGCCAGGAGGTGGATGGTCGGTTGGATGGTTGTCTTGTGCCAAGCAGGAGTCAGTGTTTCTTTTAAAACCATCAGGTTTAACCTTTCAGACATGTCAGGTGCATTTTCATGTGCTCAAATCATGTTTATCTTTACTATGTTTCTGGTGTGTGTATGTGTAAAATGTCTGTTTGTGTGTGTGTGTATGTTGAAAGTGATGGCCTGTATCCCAGACTTGATTCTGGGTTAAACTGCACTGTAAGTTGTTACTGATTACGGAAAAAATCCGTTACAGTCTTGGACTAGACTAAATCTGGATCCAAGAAATGATACAGCCACAACGAGAGGAAGGTTCGACATGTTTTTTATATTTTTTTAATTATTTATTTTTTTGTCCTCTTCTCTTTAGCTTTTCAAGTATTACCAGTGCTTTTAAAAGTTATAAAGCAACGTAAACAAACAACAGCCATAGATTCCTGATCATTACCCAAGTCTAGTCAAACCTATGAATCCTATCCTTCAGTAATCTCTATAAAACATCGTAAGTAAAATCTAGATGATCTAGTGGCCATTTTGAAGCCTTATCCTAATAATAAATAAGTCTAATAAATAAGTCAGACATAAGTAAAGTAATTCGCTTTGACGATGCTAACCTTCATCATATTTGCTCAAAACTCAGTAGGTAACTGATAATGGTATGGATGATCTGTCTTTTACCCTCTCACTTTTACGCACTTCAATGGATATTATTACTAAGTTTGCTTTCTCGGTGCCAAATACTCAATAAGACACTGACAGTATTCTGTAGAGCTTAAATGTACTGGTTTTTGTTCTATTATTCAAGCACATATATTCTTAGACTACCACATATCAGTTTGAGGGGGTAAATATAAGACTTGATTTTGTCGAGCTGAGAGTATGTGGACCGTAGCAATGAGAGCTGTACGATGCCAAGTAGACGGTGTAAAATATCTCCAAATTTCTACAAAATGGCCATGTTGATAGTCAGACGTCATTTAGGAATTGCGGATGGGGTGGTCATACTCAAATTGTTCCCAAATCCTGTTGTCCCCTTGAAGTCTCTGCTGTTCCTTCTGCCTTGCTATCTAGAGCATGTACAACAATTCTTTTTTTAATGCCAACAGCAGGAACTATGACTTAACAAGATACAAGGTACAATCAGCGTGGAATGAAAGGAACGTATGAATTCGAGCTCCTTTGCTGGAGATGAAAGCTCTTGGGTTTGTTGGGGGAGGAAAGGCAGGGTCGTTTGGAAAAGGTTCTTAAAGCAGTTGCTTGTGTTAACTGTGAATGACAAAAATAAAATCGTCTTCAATGTTTTGCACTACAGATTTGGGGTTGTCTTGGTTATTTTCCTCCTTGATTAATTTCGCTTTGATGTCTGGAATGGAAATGAAACACAATTTGAGGCCTGCAATCTACGCTGGCAAGAAAACATCACTTCCTTGGCTGCCAGCCGTAATTATTTGAAGCTGATTTAAATGGGTAATATTGTTGACAAACAATAACCATTTGAGTTTTTTAGGTATATAATAATTATTTCTGCACACTTAAGTCACTTAATATGTATGAATTTCATTCCATTTCAGTTTCAAGCTTTCTATTTAATTTTTTTTTATTTTTCATTAGTTACAGTTCAATGCAGCATATTAAAATAACATATTATATATAAAGCCTAACAAGCTAAATGTATTTCTTTTTCTTACAGGAGTTAGAATACTTCATATACGAGTTGAGCCACTATTGTCTGTGGAAAAAAAATTCTCCTTTTGTGTTCCACAGATGAAAAACATAGGTTGTAAATGACATGAAGGTGAGTGAATTGTTAATTTTTGGATGAATTTTCTCTTCAAGTTCCAAATACGTTTAGAATCATCATTTTAACATTCTCTCTCCCACCTGAAGACATTTGAATTATTATTATTATTATTTCCAAAAAAGGCCAAATGACCAATATTTATTGTTTTACAAAATCGCATGATCGACCACTAGAGGGCACTGTTGCTCTTGATTATCAATCATCAATCAACAGGTGCTGTCGAATCGCTATTGACTCTCCCGAACGTTATGGCTCAAAGCATATCAATACAGATTAGCATGGCCGTTGATTTGAGGTCAAACGATACATTGCATTCAAGTTTCTGCGCTTCCCTGTGAAAAAACGTGCAGTTCTGTAAGATTCAGTCGATGTCCTAATTGAGGGGGGAAAACGGTGTACAGCAGCTTGCTGGTTTTAGCTGGTCTGGTGAGTTGGTTGCGGTTTATAAAGTGCTCTGAGTACATTACAACAGGTCAGCCTGGGAAAACTAGCTGATGACACTACTAATCTATCTTTGCCATTTTAGACCAGCAAATAGGGTTGATTTTTTTTTTTTTTTTTATATCTCACCAGCTTTTTTATTTTAATTAATTATCTACAAAATAAGTCATTTTCATACACCTAAGCTCGATGTCAAAATATTATATACCCGAGAAGTCTGTGAACCGAATGGAGTTCAAACAGCTTATATTTTATTTAGATAGTGAGTGACCTAAACATATGGCACATGTGGTGCAATTATTCCCTCTCTGCGCGTCTTGTTGAAATTCAGTGGCAGAGCGAAACACGACGAGAGCTGCTACAACTGAGGAAGTAAGATTAGTTTATCAAACGTGTGCATATGTAGGACTATTTCATGACTGAGTCAAAAAAAAAAAATCTTGTTTAATTTAGCAGTACTCTGAGGGGTCAGGGAAACTGATGCAGAATAATTGGACGCAGAGGGAATCCATACCAATTTGTGATTTCAGAATCTACTTGAGAAATTAAATGTCAGTGCAAATATGAAATTGCTCCTCAATGTTTTCAAAGATTGTATGAAATTTTAAGTATAAATCTTAAGTATTCACAGCAAAGGGATTTCTCTCTTTGCCAACTTGAAATGCAACCCAGTGAAATTGTCAGGACACAGGAGGAGGCAAGCAGTGGAGTTAAAGCAGTGCCATGCAGTCATGATTGGGCTATAAAGAGTCTTATTTTTATTTCATTATTTCTCCGTTTTCTCTTGAAAGTGCTGTAGATTCCTGGTATCAAGGGTTCGTCTTTATTTTTTTTCATGCATTTGAAAATTATAATTAGAGGATAACTGCATCCAACTGTGAAAATGTGTGAAATAGCCTACTTTCAGTATTGTAGTATCTAGGTCTTGGGTGTAATTAGAAGCCCAGTTAAGGCAAAACTAATTACAATTAACACGATTAGTTATTATTTTTGCAGCATGGCAACGTGTTTCCCCCTTATCTGTCCAGGAACTAAAGTGTCTCAGTGTGATTTAAAAATCTTAATATATTATTTTAATGCTTTTCATGCTCATTTTCCAGCATCCAAAAATCCCGGTTATTTTTAAATGTTTGCGTTTATTCCACATGGACCCATGCTGAAGCAGAAATGCTAAACAAGATCATTTTGGTAAGCATATTTCATACTGACACTCCTAAAAACGACTTCATTTGTCCTCATTAATAGCTTAAAAGTCCATGAATAAATAATTGTTAAAAAGGATACTTTTTGTTTTGTTTAGCTAAACGCAAAGTGCACAGAAATGGAATGAATATGAGCGTTTATCCATGAGCCCAACCCTGCAATCACATTTAGACAGCTGACACACACACACACACACCTCTACATCCGGTTTCACAGGAGGGGGGGGGAAAGCTTGCTTTACTATGCGTAGTTGGACCTTTGAGATGAGAATAAATTCAATTAACCTAGGTGGTTTGTTTTCCTCTCTTCTGAATCTGTTAGCCAAGTAGACTCAACTTAAAAAGGAGAGAAGAAAGGAAAAGAGAGCAAAAGGGGAAAGGGAGAGAGAGAACAAGGGATGCGCGCGCCAATCCCAGTGGTTTAATTATTTTAATTATCATCCTCTTTCGGCTTTTCTAAAAAAGGGGCCATTAAAGGATGCCCATTTGGGTTAATCTGAGTTTTAAAAAAAAGCAAGATGGAGGGAGAGATAAAAGGCTGCGGATGTCAGAACTAATCAGGAGTGTTAAAGCTGCTATTTATGATCTGGGACTGCTGTGAAAAGTCTTTTCAAAATACCTTTCTCCTGTTTCAAACACCCGCAAATCACCAGACTCTTTTTGCAGATATATGTAATTATGGACAGAATTCTAGCTTAGCTAGCCTACCTTTTATATTTTAATTAGCCTACATTGTGCATTATGTGATTTTGTTTAGGCCTGTTGTTTGTCGAATTTTCACGGCGAAAATCATTTCAATTCAGCCATTGGTCTTCTATACTCTGTTTGGGGCGAAAGATTTCCCCGTGATTTTGTAGTTCAAATTGGTCACGTGGATTTGCCTCATTGACCAATAGAAATCTGCCTGGTTTTAAAGTGACGGTTCAGGTTCACACATCTCGACAGACATTTCCGCTGCTTTCTGGAATACTCGATTCTGATTGGCCAATCGCGGCATTCAGCGGTAATTTTCCCATAGCTAGGCGGCACAGCGCAAGCTCCTCCAGGTAACTAAAATTGGCGCTACTTCCACCTCCCTCGTGTCACTCTTGCTCTCGCTTGTTTTATACAAATAGTGACCTAATGTAGTGGATAATCTCAGGTAACTAGTATTAATATTGTAGCAGTGTTCGTTTTTTGCAAGGACAAATGTTTTTCTCAGACTATACCTTTTGTAGGACTTCATTCCTTAGCGGAAGCTTTAAGGTAATATCCAGATAAGAATATAAAATAATTTCAACTAAAATCATCATTTAATGCCCTCATATTTTTTTTTTTTTAATGAGAAGCTGTGTAATGAGCATTATCGCAATACACACATGGGATGATGGCATGATGTGACTTGTGACTGCCCACCCATCTTAATTGAACCTTTCAGTTCGCCATTAAAGCATCGTTGTTCAAACACCTGCTGTGATTGAAACATCGCTCTCACTTTGACTAACTACTCTGAAAAGACACCTAATGTCTTTTCATCGAAAGTTACAGAGAACCTGACACACCACACTTGAGTGCAGATGCCCGGCTAAAACCTGCACAGGTGTTGAACCACAGCAGGAAAAGGAGCAGAGAAAGATCCACTTTCTGAATAAATCCAAGCAGAAGCAATATCCTGCATGTGTAGAGAGATGGACGGGAGCCCATGTAATATTAAAAGCGCCGTGTCTGGCAACGCAAGCGGTGCCACTTCTTTCATTGCTCCTGCTCCCTCCACTACCCGGCCACTGGCTCTTCTCTCAAGGTGACACTTCAAAGCACCAACGCAGACGTGGAAGGCCTGGCTGCCAGCATGGAGCCAACCCAACCCTCCTCCACCCCCTTCCTCAAACAGGCGCTTGCTACCCCCGCTGGGCCAGGTCAACGCCAAGAATCCACACCGCTTGCCACTCGGGAACCCTTGTCAAAATCTGCTTCGTATCCTTAATTAATAACACTCCTTTCCTATTGCAAACCCGAGGGGGGAGAGAGTGCCCGTCTGGAGTCCACTGGCACTGTTCGTTACTGGAGTCTCAATTCCGACAAAGAGTCTTGCTGAAAATGAAGGCGGTGTTATCTGTTACACCAATATCTGTTGGAATTTAGGCAATGATTTACTGCAAATTGTGGCCCTGTAATGTCAGTTTTTCTCACCTTTCTGTCTTTCTTTTTTTACTCCGGACGCCCCTCATTGGGACTCAGCAGAGGAATGTGCACCCTAAGCAATAATTTGTGAAGGTTCAAGTGGGTACGTTCAACTTTGGCTCTCCGAGAGCTGAAAAATGCAGCATACGGAGGTAGGAAGACATCAAGACATGTCCGAATCCAGTGTTCTTGTATGACATGCCTTCAGCTGCAACAGTATCATTTGCTGTATAATATATCCGAGAATCCTGTGCATACGATTTGGTGGTTCGTGGAAGGAATGAAAATGTAGACTCCAACGTTTTAAGCATAGCTTATGTTTTGGTCTGCTGAAAAGTGTTTAAAAAACATGTTAAAATGGCCGTGTATCTTGTGGGTGATCTTTCATACTTGTTAAGCTTTTATGATAATCAAATTCCATCATGCACCTACCACCACCATGCTTGACTATAGGCAAGACACAATTTCCTTGGTACTCCTATCCAGGGCGTCGCCACACATGCTGGACACCATCTGAGCCAAACAAGTTTATCTTAGTCTCATCCGACCACAGGACATGGTTCCAGTAATTCATGCTCTTGGACAGGTTGTCTTCAGCAAACTGTTTGCGGGCTTTCTTGTGAGCCAGCTTTAGAAGAGGCTTCCTTCTGGGACGACGGCCATGCAAACCGACTTGTTGCAGTGTGTGGTGTATGGTTTGAGCACTGACAAGCTGACCTCCCGCTTCTGCAAACTCTAAAGCAATGCTGGCAGCACTCATGCGTCTGTTTTTTGAAGCCAGCGTCTGTACCCAACGCACAGCACGAGGACTCAACTTCTTTGATCGACCCTTGCAAGGCCTGTTTCAAGTGGAACTCGTCTTAGAAAACCTCTGTATGACCCTGGCCACTGTACTGCAACTCAGTTTAAGGGTGTTGCAGATCTTCTTATAGCCTAGGCCATCTTTGTGGAGAGCAACAATTCTAATTCTCAAATCCTCAGAGAGTTCTTTGCCATGAGGTGCCACGTTGAACTTCCAGTGGTCAGTATGAGAGAATTGTTCTCAAAGCACAAAATTTTAACTGCTCTAATACAAGATACACAAATTTGTATGGTCCTGTCAAGCAGGCAAAAACATGAACATGATGAATAGGACATGTGGCTTTGCATGGTTAAACGACATACAGCTGTTATCACTTAGGGTGTACTCACTTTTGTTGCCAGCTATTTTGACAATAATGGCTGTATGTTGAGTTATTTTCAGAGGACAGTAAATCTGTACTGCTATACAAGCAGCACATTGACTACTCTAAAAAACATCCAAGTTTTATTTCTATTGTATTGTCCCTTGAGAAGATATACTAAAATGGTTGCTGAAAAGTGAGGGGTGTACTCACTTTTGTGAGATACTGTATATATGTGCAAATGACAAGTCTCGGTTAGCCTAACACAGTACACGTAGCAAGGTGTATATATATAT
>NW_015647033.1:162658-169857 GCF_001515625.1 Sinocyclocheilus rhinocerous
AGATACTGTATGTATATATGTATGTGTGTGTGTGTATATGTGTGTGTGTGTATATATATATATATATATATATTTCACCCCAAAAAATGGAACTTTCTGTCATTTAAGGCCCAACTACACCAAGAACAACTATGTAGCATCCACACCAGTGCATGATAAAGTTCTGTTTAGACAACAAACAGATTCTGATTGGCTGACAGAGTTTTTATTCATCAGCTGAAAAAAAAAAAAAGTTATTCCAACAATAATGTTCCTCTGTGTCGGTATTGTTATAGCAATGGTATGAAATTCCTTATTGTCAATGATTAGTAAAATTTAATTATCGTCCTCAGATTTAATCAGCATTGGACCCATTTAACTCGCATTGTCTGGGAAAAAACCCACAATGTTATATTTAATTGTGTTCTATGGAAGAAAGACCCATGCAGGTTTGGAATGACATGAAAGTAAGACTAAATGATGGCATCATTTTAATTTCTGAGTGAACGATCCCTTTAAAAGGAACACATTAGTGTTTTGTGTCAATGAAGGGGTGCTTGAGCCCTACTGATGTGGCTGCAGGGGGTAAGTAAGACAAAAAACATTGGGAAACACTGATTTAAAGGGTAAGAGCAGTTCACAAACGATGAGATTGTGCTGTTTGGATTCTTAGTTTGATCACAATCACCCACCACACACACACTCAACCAGACAGTCACACAGCGGCATCAGCTGGGTCCAACTATAATCACCTCTCAAATCTGAAGGGAGAGTTTTACGAACACTGCTGTGATCGATATTTGCCAATCCGTCCTCCACTATCAGCCCAAATAAAAGGCACGGGCGTCAGACGGGACTGGCGAAGCAGGTCGTAGGGAGGTCCTCTGTGCCTGTTTGATGTTTGTGCAGCGCTCATCAGTGTGTTGAGGCTGGTTCACCTCTGCTGTTGTGGAATCAGCAGGTCATCGCTGTCTCAACCCCGCGCGGTGCACCGCTGATTGCCTAGCAGTTGCTGCGAGATTGCTTTTCCATGGTTAGGGGATGTGCGTCCTGGCAGTAAGCTGGGCTCTGTTTTAATAGGGCCTCAACTCCAAACTCAAAGGTCGCTGTACTCCTTGCTGCTCGCGCAGGATTGTTTATGGACTTAGTTCTCTGCAGTTTTCTGCCCATTAGCAGTGCAATGTGTAGCATGCCTGTTTCTGTAGTCTCATGGAAGATGTGTTTCTCAGTTGTCTTATCTCACAGTTACAAGTTTTAAGATTGAACCACATCTAAAGAAGTCTCTAATGCATAGCAAAAATGCTCTGCAAATTGTAGTATTTTATCAACTTAATATTCCAGGTTCAATGCAAATTAAGCAGTTTCAAACTAGCTTGTGGCATAATGTTGATTACCACTAGCAATATTTTCAACTCATCGTTCAGTTTAGAAAGCATAAATCTCTGTTACAATTAGCCTCTTACAATGAAAGTAAATCGGGCCAGTGTTTCGTGGGGTTTAAAATTATGAATCTCATTTTTAAGTTTTCAGGAGTTATGCAATTTATTTTGAGCTCTACGTTTTTCTAAACCATGCTTTTTGGTTTAGAATAGCTTTTTATTTCTGAGTTACCAGTGCAATTTCTGATTTGTTTCCGAGACTGAGAAATGGGTTAAAATTATATTCTGTGGCAATTAAGCCACAAATGAGGTCAATAAAGATCAACTAATATTAGGCCTATACTTGGATCATTCCTTGGATTTTCAACTCTCTTTGGATAATATAGTCTTAGTTTATGTAGGCTAAGTGATTATTAAGATAACTTAATTTCTTAGCAGGTGCATCAGTCAAAACCAGTGGCTTATGGGTTCTTAAAGGGCAGAAAATATTTAGCAGAGTTAACGTGCAGTGGAAACATTAGTGCCCTACTTCCATCAGCTGCCAATGAGGCAAGTCCTCTACAATCTCCAATGAGCTTTTGTTAAACTGAATGCCTGTGTTTGCCAGTGCAGACAAATATAGGAGGTCATAGACTCACGTGTCTGTATTTAAAGGGTGTAGTGCACAGCTACCATTGGTGAAACAGAAAGAAATGTGCTTTCTGTTCTGTTTTTATTTTCTTAAGACAAATTAAGCTTTTAGTCCAAGGCAATATATAGTCACTTCTATTTTAGGTCATGTCTTTTCGCATTACATATTTTCACAATTTGTGAGGATTTCAGAGGGTCATCCTTAAAAATTGTATCACTTACTACCTTTGGTGGATAGATAACCTGCCTCTTATGTGTCAGTCAAACGTTCTCTGTCTATTAACCCTATAAAGCCTGACATATGAAATAATAATCAGATTTTTTTCAATAGAACAGTTTGAGCGTTTAAACAATAGTTAATATAAAAAAGTTTGCATATGTGTTTTTGTTGAGAATCATATTTGATACTTTTACATTTAGTCATGTAGCAGACGCTTTTATCCAAAGCGACTTACAAATGAGGACAATGGAAGCAATCAAAATCAACAAAAGAGCAATTAAATGCAAGTGCTATAACAAGTCTCAGTTAGCTTAACGCAGGACACGTAGCAAGTTTTTTTTTATTTTTTTTATTATATAATAGAATAGAGCAATCTAGTGTTAGAAACCTTTTTTGCTTTTGTTAACTGTATAAAAAAGAAAAAGAAAACAAATAGATGGAATACAAAAAGATTAGAAAAGCTAGTGTTAGTTTTTTTCTTTTTTTTTTAAGGAAAACAAGCAGTCAGTAAATGATTAGTTTGCAAGTAGGGACAAGTGTTTTTTTTTTTTTTTTTTAAAGAATAGAATTAGAATAGAGAGTGTTAGAGGGTCAAATACATCAGGCTATTATGACTTATATAGTATAATTTAGGTGAATATGGAGCTCATACTCAAGAAGGGAAAAAAATGAGAAAAAATATGAAATTTGGTGTAGTTGCAGATATTTATATGGCCAAAAAGAAAGATGAAATTCTGATAGTTTGTAATGCAAATCAATGAGATCTTTATGATACCAGACGCTTACATATAATGCATATAAATGTCAGTTGTCACTTTATCTCCCAATAATGTCTTTGTAAGATGATATTTAAATGCTTGAAGATGACTGAGAGATGCACAAATAATTGTTCTACAAAAGCCTGTTGTATCTTATACTCCCATTTAAAAATAAATTATGGATAATCAAGTAAACCTAAGTTGCTTTAGCCCAGTAAGTGTTCAAGTTGAAATATTACTATCAATATAAAAGTCATTCTTATGTTTAGTTTATAAAAATCAGCTTTCACAGCAAAAAATACAGGAGTACCATGACCTGAAAGAGAAAGGTTTTTAGAATTATACTAAAAGGCCTTTTACTTGCTAAAAAGTATGAACTATCAATCAGAGGGCATGTAAAAGATTGTGTACTTCAGGTTTTTCAGCAAAGTTTTGATCATGCTGATCATTTAAATGACGTAGAATTTTGAGTGTCAAATATGATACAGTAGGCTTAGAGTTAAATGGCAATTATTGTCCAATGCCATTTAGTCAAATGTCTAACCATCCAAGGACCTGCACAATCACAACTTTCATATTCTATATTATATCCTTACTTTTTGCATGAATATAGCATCTTAGATTTTGTCTGCATTTTTAGCAGACAAAGAGATTCCATCTTTGTGGAAACGGCTAGGACGTGAGGTGGGTTGATTGATTCATGGCCTGCCGTTGATCAGAGGGAAGCCATAGATTTATTAGTAGGCTTGATGACAAAGGGAGGAAGAGAGTCTGCATATGTTAATCCGCTGGCTGAACGATGATCAAAGCTGAAACATGCTGGGCCCCACTGAACGCCCCAGGGCAAACCATGCTCTCCAGCAGTCTACTCAAAAGTGCAGGAGAGGAGTAAACAGATTAGAAAAATCAATGCACCGTGTTTGGGGCTTGGCTAGATGTATGGCTCCAAGAGAGCTGGGCTTTAAATGCATACTGTAAAATTGTATCAGGAAAGTCGAGTTCAAGCTTCGATAACCAGTCTAAGACTGTCAATAAATACAAACAGATAGACTGTAAAAAATAACAAGTTGATTCAACTTAAAATAATTTGTAACCTGGCTGCCTTAAAATGTTGTGTTAAATAAGCTAAAAAACTTCTGTTGTTTAAACATATGTTGGAGTTCCTTAAAGGTGCCATAGAATGGAAAACTGTATTTACTTTGACATAGTTTAATAATAACAGTTCTGTACATGGAAATGACACACCGTGAGCCTCAAACACCATTGTTTCCTCCTTATGTAAATCTTGTGCATGCAAAAGACCACTGAAAAATAGGCGAATCAGAACATAACACCGACTGTGACGTTACAGTCGGGATCACTAATAGTTACGCCCCCAACATTTGCACATACCCGCCCATGTTCTATGCCAGCCGCCAGCCGAACCTGCACATCCGAATCATCAGAAGTTCTGCAGGTATTGTGAAGAAACAAGCAGGGATAATAGCGAAAATGGCAGATCATGGAAATAAATGTTATGTTCCAGGCTGTGCAGGGGATGTGAAGTGCAGGGATGGGTTGGTGTCTGTATTCAGAAAGGCACGGAAAACAAATAACGCGCCTTCTAATAAAATAACACGAGCCACTAAAGGGACATGGTTAGCTGCTTGCTAGCGGTAGCCTGTTACGTTACAGTACATAAGATTTCACTTACCACATAAACAGTGTAAGGAGTGGTACCATTTAGTTAAAAAGCAATAAAATTAGCCATTATAACATGTACAACATTAACATTCTTTTATTTGCTAAATGAAGTTGTGTATTTATTTATTTCTGATTTCCTGAACAATTTGGCTTCATTGTAATGAGGTTAATGATCTTTGAAAAAACATGATTATGAACATACAATTACTTTGTCTTGAGCTGATTAGCCAACTGTATGGAAATTACAGATAAAAGTAAAAAAAAATCTAATATAGAATGACATTAAAAAATAACATTTTATGAATCACCAAGTACCACATTTTCAGCCAAAAATTTTCTGCTGAAGGAAAAAGTCACCTACACCTTGCAAATTTTCATTTTAGGGTGAACTATCCCTTTAACACTTGGCTTTATTTTAGTATTGTGACATTGTGTATCATGACATGCAAGTTTTCAATATAGTACACGGCACTTACTGTATGTTACAACCGCAGATAACCAAGATTATTTCTTCTATTACCAGGACCACATCACTGCAGATTTATGGTGCTCATTTTGGTCACCCACAACTATAATGCCAACAGACATGTCCTTAAAGAGCAGGTCATATGGGTTTTTGAAAAATATCTCTTTTGCAGTTTATAACGTAGCTATCCTTAAATGAAAACTGTCTGCAAAGTTGTTAATCAAAAAAGTGCATGATAAATAAAGGTATTGTCTCTCAAAAGAGAGATTCGATTCTGAATCGCCTTAACGAGTCGTCATATTTTCGAATCTTTTGCCTGTTACAGGTATACGTCACTGGGTAACACATTTGCATAATCCCGGCCTGCCCGCGAAATACGAACAGAGTCTTACCTGCCCACAAACACTTCCGCTAGTGAGTGTGTGTTTACATCATGATGAGAAGACGCTGTGTTCAAGGATACCACAGAAATACAATTCAAACCTTTTGTTGTGTGCATGTCATTTTACCAAGGACTGCTTCTCTAATCTTGGCTTCTAATCTTCTTAATTTGGACTAACAAGCTCTTCAAACCACAACCTGTAAGTATGATTGATACGTTATGTGCACATTTTCAATTGAGTGCTCAAAATATCCGTTTCAATACCAAGCACGCAAATTTCGGACTTGCATCCTCGGTAGTTCGGACTTCACGAGTTCGACTCAGGAGTGTGAACTCCCGCGGACTAGCCCGTAAACACGCAAAGAACAGCTGCACCCACCAATGTTCATGAAAAGTTTTGAGAACATCGAAACTGCACTGTGTTTTGTTAATGATGTAAAGAAGACCCATCAGGAGCACAAATGATTTCAGGACGTCACAAACGCTCTTCCAAAATGATAGCAACATCAATGGTTTCTTTTGGAAGCACTTCCCATTGCTCCTCCTCAGTCACAATCAGGTGTGCCTCACACGTCCTGAAAAGTGAAGCTGCGGGCTCTTTGATCGCCCCCTGGTGGCTGGCTGCAGTACAGGTCTCCAAATGACGTCATTTACTTAAGATGGCAGCGGCCATACTGAGATGCTTTGGCTTCACTTTTCTATAGTGGAAGCAATAGGAGACGCGTCGTTCATCTTTTTTTACAGTCTATGGTCACAATCAAGATGCCCATGTCAATGCCCTTCAACAATTCTTCAATTTCATGAGATGGCTGAAAAAACAACAAAAAATAAATTCTTCACATACAATTATAACAATTTAATCAATATAGAATACTACTGTGCATTACTTCAACTACAGTAATACATTCTATACATTCTGTTAAAAATATTTAATAACAAGCAGCAATAAAGAGGCTAAGTAAAAAAAAATTTTTTAAAAGCGCAAGTTTACATGAGCATGGCTAGGCATATCAGACCAACTGCAACAAGTACCGCTATTTCAAGAATATAGCACTTTTGGTGTGCATCAGGTTCGGTTGATGTCAGAGTTTGGTTAATTTGGATCATGTGAACTCTCAGTTCTTCCACTGTTTATCTGACATTGTAGCCATTAGGGATGTGTGAGACTTGTCGACAAAATTCTAATGCTGCTAGTCATTGCTGAAAATACCAGTGGTTTAAATTTTTTTTTATTGGCACATTCTCGCATATATTGCTTCATAGTTTTACGAAGACTATATTCAAATTACTGTCACTTTAATGTTACATTTTACATACAACATATTAGTAAATAAATATTTACTTATATTATCAGTCTTGGCCACGCGTTTACGAGAGTATCATGACGTGTGGTGCTGCTGACGCAGGAGCTGGCATTCTGACAGAACATGCATGTGCTTTGTTTACGAGCAGAGGAACACACACGCGACGTGGTACTGTCGTGAACGTGCATCACGGACTAACACTGAAAAGAAGAAATTGTTGAATAAAGATGTTATTTTTGTTTTCTTTGCACACAAAAATTTTCTTGTAGCTTCATAAACTTACGGTTGAACCACTGATGTCACATGGTCTATTTTAACGATATCTTTACTACCTTTACCTTTAAGATCTTGAAGGTCTTATGGGTTTGGAGCAACATGAGGACGAGTAATTAGAGATA
>NW_015647033.1:169879-171628 GCF_001515625.1 Sinocyclocheilus rhinocerous
TTTTTTCCCCCCAGACCTGTTGCTGTCTGCGTTTCCATCGCGGTCTAAAGTACCGAGAAGAATAGGCAAATAGTCTGGTGATGTAGGTCTGCGCGCGTTTCAATACCAAGCACGCAAATTTCGGACTTGCATCCTCGGTAGTTCGGACTTCACGAGTTCGACTCAGGAGTGTGAACTCCCGCGGACGGGACAACGCAAGTCCGGTAATTCTGCAAACAGCAGCGTACTTGATAACATCAGTCCGCTCACCTTGGCTACTGCAGTTTTCCTCACTGTATTTACAATAAGACGAAATATATCAAACACCACTGCCCTTTTTTCGTTTTCATTTAAACATATTAATAGCCGCAGAAATGTTCAGGTGTGGAGCTGATCGTCTCCGAAATCGGCGAAGCACATTTTATATAAATAAACCACAGATTTGAGTTTTAAACAACTACATTCTCGCCTGAAATACTTTTAAACTACATTTCATAACACAATAACAGTAATATTTAAAAAAATATATATATGCAAATGGTGGTTGAAATACAATGCTGCGTGAACTCAACCAATCAGCATGTTAAAAGATGGCGGTGTGTGCACACGCTGCGGCTTCTCTCTCTCCTGTCAGAATGGTGTTTTAGTGTTACACATACGATGAATTTATTTTGGTGATGGAAGCTTCCACAAACAATGACACAACACTGATAATAAAATGAATAAAATGGGGAATAACTACATACACAAAAGAAAAAAATACTCCATATATGGTATTTGAATGTACAGGTGTTATGTACAAATTCAAGGAAATGTAAACAAGTATGCGTGTCTTGTTTACATGAAATGTAAACAAGATGGCGGCACGTTCACACGCTGCGGCTTCTCTCTCTCCCGACAGAAAGGTGTTTTCGTGTTTTTTGTCTTGTGAGTCGCAGTGTTTTTGTACGTCTTCATCGCGTCTACCTCTCTCTAAGCGTGCATACAATCGTGAGTTTCTGCTCGATGTCGGCAGAACCACATTTGTAGAGTTAAACTCTGCGCACGCCGAAGAGCTGCAGGATCTCGGTCCGCTCTGGAGGCCCACACCATCACCGACCCCCACTACTGCATCTCGCCCACAGCGGAGGCGCCACAAGCGGCGTGAGAGGAAGCAGAAGAGGGGTAAGCGCGGAGGTATCCGGGCTAGGCTAACGGCTAACCCACACAAGCCAGCTATCCCCACCATCGTACTGGCTAACGTACGCTCTTTGTACAATAAACTGGACTACATCCGACTACTACGCTCAACTCAGAGGACTGTAAGAGACTGTTGTGTTTTTGTGTTCACGGAAACATGGCTCAACAACAGCGTTCCGGACTGCGCTATTCATCTCGATCAGCTGACATGCTATCGAGCGGACAGAGCTCGCGTCGAGGGAGGTAAGACCCGCGGCGGCGGGCTTTGTGTTTACATCAATGATGCGTGGTGCCGCGATGCTGTTGTGGTCTGCAAACACTGCTCACCCCTGGTGGAGTTTATGATTATTAAGTGCCGGCCGTTCTATCTACCGAGGGAATATACAGCCATACTGCTCGTTCCTGTATACATCCCTCCCAGCTCCAACAACAGCAACAGGAGAGAGGCACTAATGGCGCTTTTCCACTGCATGGTACGATTCGGCTTGGTACGGCTCAGTACGGCACGGCACGGCACGGCTCGGTTTGCGTTTCCACTGCAGTTCAGTACCGCTTTAGAGTGGGTGGGATTATTCACATGTCGTTATAGTT
>NW_015647033.1:172807-180916 GCF_001515625.1 Sinocyclocheilus rhinocerous
AATGTAGTGTAGCACACCGACTTTATAATCATTGTGAAATTGCTGTTTATTTTGCTGCACCGGCAGTTATAGGGTTAATGCGGGAGAGACGAGCGAGTTAGTTAGGCTGGTGCGCCTGTGATACAGCGGTTCTCCATTCTGATTAAAAGTTAAGACCGAGTGTCTTTTGTCTGTCTTTCTTCACATTACAGTAGACATATTTTGGTTTACAAACTGTATTGTTTCATCAGTTAGTCACGTTAGCACTTGGCTAACGCATCCACCATTATTGTTTTAAGTGTTCACAGTTTAGCAGCTAAACTTTAGCTGTGGGCACGATTCGCTTGCATAAGTGTTTTTGTATTTTATGTCATTATTATAAGAACGGATTGGAGCACTATATTATTGTTTTATGCAAAGGTGCTTTGTCAATGGTAGCGCTCGCTAACTTGCTCAAGGACACCTCTCTGTGCCAATCACAGCAGGCTTGGCCAGCTGACCAGTCAGAGCAGAGTAGGCTTATGGAAGGGAGGGGTTTGCTCCGAACTTGCTTGGAACGAATAGTTTCGAAATTATTGGCAAATGACTCTAATATTAAATGTATATTCTGAGAAAATTACAATGTTTTCTGACCATAGATGCATTTAAACCCGTTGTAGGGGACTCCAATACAATATTAGGACACTTTAAAATACCATATGACCTGCTCTTTAATGAATTCCTCTTGAGAAGCTGTGTGCTTTAATAAAAAAAAGGGAAGTGTTAAAATATACCTTACAATATTAACAGTCACAGACTCCAATAAATATATGCACTTAAAAAAAGTAAATAAATGTACTTACAATTTGTCCAAGCTCTACAATGTGAGTCATTCCCATTATGTCTGCATAGCACTTTAATGGATACAACTGCAAAAGGACTTGCTGAGGTGCATCCACAAGAATTCTGTGCTGATCTTCAGTCATTCCAGAATATCATAAACATGGAAAATATTTCCATATAATATTTATATGAAAAATACTGTGAAACCACGTGTATTTTGAGGCTTAAGGGTGCCGCGAAACTAACACTGGCATAAATTTAACTAGAAAATATGACGCTGTAAACCATACTTGTACTCTTCTTAGACAACATACGTAATTGTACACGTTAAACCAATAGATACAACTATTTACTTACCAAATGTGTTGGTTTGAGAACATTTTCAAGCTCTGTGGAGAAGATGACTGACGAACGTCTTTCTGCAAGTCTTCACGAGATCTCGCGATAAGTGACGTTAAGAACGTGATATCGTTATTAAAGTGATTCAACACATTTTTTAAGTTGAGGGGGCAAATTGCTAGTTTTGTCAACTTACGAACTAGTTGAGACAGTGAAAATTTAAAATATTAAGTTGAATGAACAAATTCATAAACTGCAAGTTGAGTCAACTTAAAAAAATTAAGTTTAAAAAAAAACATCTCTTTTGAACTTTTTGTTCATTAAAGAATCCTGAAAAAAATGTCACAGTTTGCACACAACTGTTTTTAACATTGATAATATGGTAGTGTGTGTTACTCAAAATCCAAAATGGGTCCAAATATGTTTGGCTCACATGATGCTGCTGATGTATGCAAGTTGGACATCAGTTGTTGAGCGTCAGGAGCTCTTTTCCTTGAGTTGCTGTACTCATGACTGTGCAGTAAAATCTTCAGCTCGTCTCCAGTTTCATTCTTGGCGTGTGAAGCATTTCTTTGATAGCAACTGGTCTGGATTTCAAAGCACAAGTGAACGATGTGTCTACTCGCACTGTCAGACCCTGAATCCATTATATGTTCTTCACCACAAGTTCTTCAACCCAGTTGTGTGCACACACCTGTATTCTCCATGGCCCTCACTCTCCGGAGTTATGGCTCCCAGAGGATCAGCTGTCACTTTCAGCTTCTACCTGCTCACCGCACTTAAAGGGGTCATATGATGCGATTTCAATTTTTCCTTTCTCTTTGGAGTGTTACAAGCTCTTCTCTTTGTCGTGCTTGCTAGGACTCTCTAGCTCTGTTGTCTGAGACTATTCTTGCCATAAATATGTAATTAATTACTCTCAATTAAGGGTGTTCTGCAGATTATCAAGGGTGGTTAGCGTCTCTCTTAAGTGTCACTTCCTTTGAATTTGTTTTTGTTGTTGCTGCAGCTGAATAAAGAAAATGTTGATTTTCATTTCTCTTTCATGAAAAATTCTGTCAATTGTTTTGAAAGGACATATGAAATGACTTTTCCCCCCTTAGCTTGGCGTCTTTTAACTTCCTGCTTTTTAAGATGAGTGACTTGCAGAATGTTGTTTTTCTTTTCTCTTTCATGAAAAATTCTGTCAATTGTTATGAAAAGATATTTGAAATGACTTATCCCCCCTTAGCTTGGCGTCTTTTAACTTCCTACTTTTTAAGATGAGTGACTTGCCGTTATTATTTTTGTTTAATCTGCTAATAGATGTTTATCCCCTCAGGCTAATGTCTGAAAGTAGCTATCAGTTTTACTTATTTATTATGCACTTAATCTGCATAAATGGCATGGGACTCCAGCAGGACGTTCATGTGTGCGCTTTCTGTTCCTTTTCCAGCTGTGGGTTTGAAGCAAAGCAGGTCCATATTTTAAGAAAGCGGTTTTGCAGGCACCTGTCATGAACTCAGCATTGCGTGATTGGCAGCTAACAGGATGTGATGCGTTCCTGCAGGATGATTGGCAGATAACTTCAGAGCTACTGAGTGGAGACGATGTTTAATTAGAGGGCTATTAGTATGCTGTTGAATCACAGTGTGGAAGATCTTCTGAACACCCCCTCCACATATTCGTGATCCTACAGGTTTGTTCTGCTTTATCTGTCATCATCTTTTCCTTAAATGGATAGTTCAACTAAAAATGAAAATTCTGTCATCACTTACTCACCCTCGTGTATTTCTAAACCGGTATCATTTTCTTTCTTCTCCAGATCACAAGAAGAGAAATTTTTACTTTTTATTTTGTCTATACAATGAAAGTCAGTGGGGTCCAGTGTTGTTTTGAATCCCACTGACTTTCATTGTATGGACAAAAATTGTTGAAACTTTCTTCAAAATATCGTCTTTTATGTTCTTCATAAGAAAAAGTAATGCAAGTTTGGAATGACACAAGGCTGAGCAATTATGACAGAGTTTTAATTTTGTATGAACTATCCTGTTTAATGACACATACAACTCAGTTGTAAAAATAATTTAAGAAAGAAAAACAAAAACATAATCAACAAAATTTGATTACAAATATTTTATTTAGAGCTGTTTTTATGTCACAAAGTTCAATGAATGAGGTGCATGCAAGTTGCTGGAAAATAAATATTCCCAAACAGAATTGAAGCACAGTTTTTCATAAGAGTTATCCATCTTTTTCTTATATTAAATAACTAAGGAGTTTCACTTGCATTACTGAGTGTTAAAAGGGTAGAAATTGATGAGAAATATCAACAGAAATGAGTAATTGCAGCTGATAAATAATGAATGGGGTTGCTGGGATTGCCATTACTGTGGTGAGGTTATCCATCATTACTGGCCTGTAATAAAAGTGCTATTGCATTTGTACACCCGTACCACTGGTCTGGTACCCACAATGCTTTGATGTAGTGAAGGCCTGTTACCCCTCAGTGATACTCCTGACTCCATTTATTTATTTATTTATATGTTTCTGGAAAAGAGAAATTTCAGCTGCCAAGCTCAACTTCAGCTTCAAGCAATAAGTTGGAAGGGCCCATCACAGCTGAAAATAGCTAAAACCACGCTTATGCTCAGCGTTAGTATTCAAATCTCTTCTAAACATCCTGACTGAATAGTCAACAGCGTAATATGTTATCTGTTGCTTGGCTATTGAGGTTATAATAAGAATATTTTACCTGCTACAAAGCCTCCGTGGTATCCTTTCTCCTTTTCTCGATGTTGCCTGTTCAGAGCTTGGCTTTTCTACCCCATCTATCTCTCTCCCTCTTTTCCCCTTCATGTCAGAACAAATGCTTATTTATACTGCCAGGGAAAACAGCTGTTTGGAGGCACTAGTCGACTGGGTGACAAAAACAGTCTGAATGTGTAATGAGAAGAACACGGCAGCTTGTCTCCACGCTCTGTGGGACGCCTCACTCTGCAAAACAAATAAAGGCAACAAAACGAACGGAAACGATGTCGGAAAGTGCTGTGGCAAAGTTTAATGTGCTCTCTAATTACATTTAGCCACAGTAGCAGATAGAGTACATGGACGCAGAGTGAGAGGGTTGGGGGTGAATCAGCGGTTGTTCGGCTGCCGCCACATTCGGCGGTGGAGGTCAGCGAAAGGTATTTGTTTCCAATCGAGGCCCATTGCAGCAGAAGATATCCGACAACAGCATAGGGAATCAGTTTAGTCAAGCGTATGCTGTGCTTGATTGTTCTACGCAGGCTTTACCGTATTTGCTGGTAATTGGGAGTGCAACTGGTCCGCTGCTGTAATTAGTGCGAGCGCTGCCTGATTACACTGTGCCGATCACATTTGGACCACTCTGATTTCAGAAGATCTGTCAGTTATTTTCCTTTTTCTAATGTCATCCTTGTTTAATTTGCTTTTTTTTTTTTTTTACTTTTAACACTTTCAATATAGAGGAAAGCATTTTATGTATTGCTAAGGTGATATTTATTGATAACAGGCTCTATAGCAGCAGGCACTGAAAGTGTGGTCACATTAGCAACATTTTAGTGAAATTTCTTGGGCGAAAATAGGTCACTTAAGTCACTGTAAAAGCAAGCAACTTTCTGTCGGCCGAGAAGGCAAATTCATGTGACCAACATGAACACAAGTGGAATCTTAGAGGGAAACTTTTCTGTTCTCATGTGAAACTCTGTATCTTTCAGATTTCTATTGAAATTAGCCTACTTCATCTGCAAAATTACTCAGAGCAATGGTAAATGTGATCACACATTTATAGGCAAAGCTTATTCAAATTATATAGTTATTATATAGTTCAATGCAGTGAATTCACATGACCAACTTGGAACATGAGCATAATCTACATGGGGAACTCTTCCGTCTTCATGCGAAACTCAAATATTCCTAGTGAAATGACTGGATTTCACCCGTGAAATTTTGCCGTGCAACAGTAAATGTGACTGAACCTTTAGGCATATAAAAAAGGTTATTATTCTATATAGTTAGAGTTAATTGTTTTTGTAATTTAACATTTCTTTGCTCCTGACATGGCATTTAAAAAAAGCACCAGGCCTTTGTAACAAGGGAGAGGTGAAATGGTGCTAATGTTAAGTGATGCTACAGACAGTTTGATTTTCCCTTAAGAGGTCTGTTTATTTTATTCAAGTGATTGTTTGTGGTGGGTCCGTGACGCATGGCTTTCTGTGCCAGAGGGACTGTTGAAACAAAGGCCTGGAGCGTGTCTTCTCCCAGCCGGACCCACCCCGGTGTCCTCACCATCTCCTGCACGGCACGAGAAGCCCTCAGGGAGCACCCTGGGACGACACGACTTTAATAATGAAAAAAGCACATGGACCATGATTAGCTTATTAGGGCAAGGGTAACTAATTACCTAATTTTATTGTCAAAGGGGGCAGAAGGGGGCAACGACAGGGAAAGATCTGAATCATATGGTCCCCGTGCAGCAAGAGGAACAGGGGGATGCCACAATGCTGGAACAGTCTCTCTCTCTCTCTCAACCTGTTGCAGTGTGCCTCACGGCATCCCTCCCCCGTCCTGCTGTTCAGGTTCATGTGACATCTGCTCCGAGACACTGCGTGTTCCCCCGTGAGACACGCCTCCCCTCCTCCCACCTCATGCAGATGTTGCGGTCCCCTGGTCTGTTGCAGGACTGCGGAGCGCGTCAGGCCCGTTTGAAGTGTGATGAAACGGAATGGAGCGAGCCGCTCAGGGGCCTTGGGAGCTGGTTGAGGTGTGTGTGTGTTGGGGGGGGGTTTGTTGAAGGGCCAGTAAAACTGGCTCATTACAATATCACTCAGAACCGGAGCCGAGGGTTGAGTTGTTCCCCCTTTGCTGGTGCTCGTCCCCACGGGATGGGATGGAGAGTTGTCTGGAGCCCACTACAAGTGTTGCTCTCTCTGCCTGTCTCCCCCAATTTTGTGCTCATTGTCTGTCTTGTCTTTTGCCCCATTTTCTTCAGATTTATTTTGTTGTGTTTTTCTGTCTAGACTGTTTTCTTAAACAGTCCAGGTCTGCACCTAGCACCCTGCTATGCTGAGTAAGAGTTTGAAGCAGTTTTAGTCAAATAAGCTCTGATGTAGCTGTTAAAACTTATGCCGGGTTCAGACTACACGATATTTTTGTTGGTCACGAATCGATAGTCACTGTGTCAGATTACACGATTTTGACTCCTAAAATCTTGTCGTGTCGTGGACAAGACCCCCCAAATCTTAAACTCAAACTTCTTTCCGCAAAAAAATCTTAACGATCAGGCCAGTGCTGCTTCCTCGAGAAAGTTTTTCATTCTCACGTGTTCAGACAGCAGGTGAATACCAATGGCTGTCTTGACAAGTATCCTTGTAAGCACAGTCGGTTGTTTTAAGTGAATGTAAACAGTGAAGAAAATATCAAATGTACATCAGTGTAACGGATCCGTGCATTTCTTATGTAAATAATTTTAATCAAAAAGAGCAATAGAAAAATTGTTCGCTGCTTTAATAGCTTTAATGGATATTTGCTTTTATGTTAATGTAGGCCTGCATTGAGCACTCTGCTATGCTGAGTAAGAGTTTGAAGCAGTTTTAGTCAAATAAGCTCTGATGTAGCTGTTAAAACTTATGCCGGGTTCAGACTACACGATATTTTTGTTGGTCACGAATCGATAGTCACTGTGTCAGATTACACGATTTTGACTCCTAAAATCTTGTCGTGTCGTAGACAAACTTGGGTGGGGCGCATGTCCTAAAAGGTTGAAAACCCCTGCTCTAAGCAATGTGACATCACATTGCCTAGGCCCCGCCCATGGGGGCTGACTGACAGTCCTGCATTGCCATAGTTTCCGCCCTCAGCGCTTGTACACTCTCCTCCATTTTCTACTTGGTCGAGCAGCTGTAATGTCAACAATGTCTCATAAGCAATCCCGGTGCTCTGTGTTTGGATGTAAGACTGAACATGAGAGTTTTCATTTTCTCCCAACATCTGAACCACTGAGGACGCAGTGGATTGCTTCTATTTTTCAAGGTAATGCGCCTCAAAATCTACCTAAATTTATGTCTGCGGAAATAATTTTATTCCAGACTGCTTTGTGAATGTCATGTCGTTATAGTGCTTAGCTAACGTTTTAACTGTATTTGTTTGTGTATGTTATCGAAGTACTTTAATTGATCAGCACCGCGCCTGTGAGTTTAGATTGTACCACCCTGTTAGTTTGGTGGTGCTAGCATACACGTACTGCCTACGTTGTTGAGTCGGTTGCACAGCTCAGTCCATTAAGCCGCGCCAGTGCGTGACACGCGCTCTGTAACATTGGGCTGTTTCGTCCCACTTTCAGTGTGTTTGGCTTCCTATATGTGGGGTATTTTGAGCTGACAGACACATTCTGGGGACACCCAAAACCAATATTACATCTTGTTTAAAGGGGCATAATAGGTGCCCTTTAATATAATATAACATAAAATGTGATTGGTGCTTGCCTCTGCAAAATTGGCCGTCTTAAAGTTCACCCAAAATGAAAATTTGCTGTAAATTTACTCACTCTCAGGCCATTCAAGATGTAGTTTGTTTCTTCATAGTAACAGATTTGGAGAAATCTAGCATTACATCACTTGCTCACCAATGGACACTCTGCAGTGAATGGGTGCCATTAGAATGAGAGACCAAATAACTGATAAAAACATTACAAAGATCTATAAATAATTCACACGACTCCAGTCCATCAATTAATGTCTTGTGAAGCAAAAAGCTGCATCTTATGGCGCTTTTCCACTGCATGGTACGGCACGGTACGCCTCGGTACGGTTCACTTTTTGGGGGTTTTCCACTGGGTACAGTACCTGGTACCTGGTACTTTTTTTAGTACCACCTCGGTTGGGGTTCCAAGTGAACCGTACCGTACCAAAACGTAACGTGTAAACTCTGCTGATCACGGATTGGCCGGAGAGAATCGTCACTACCTGC
>NW_015647033.1:180958-181784 GCF_001515625.1 Sinocyclocheilus rhinocerous
CGTGCCGAGCCGAGTCGTACCACGCAGTGGAAAAGCGCCATTAGTAATAAACAAATCCATCATTAATACGCTTTTCACTTCAAACCATTCCTTCCAGGTGCACCTTTTCAATGAAGAAAGCATGATTATCGATTTTGGCCAGAAGTAACCATTTAATTCCTGGCTGAAATCTAGGTTTAATGCTTGTTGTCAAACAATTGACAAGGTGTCTAGTGTTTTTAGCATGTCGCAAGGCAGTTGCTATGATTTTCTGGGTGGTTGTTAGGTGGAGGTGGAAGTCAGGCAAATTTCATTATATGATCCATATATATGGCTTGGCTAATAGCACACTTCTCCACAAAGACCCCCCCCCCAAGACAGAGCAGGTTACTTTTAGTATGACACAAAGTCAGCTTTCAAATTTTGTTTTTTTAAAAGAAATTCAAACAATAAATACCATTTTGTGGCTCTTTAATGTTTCATGACTGATCACTGTAGAGCCTCAGCTCAGGCGGCACGTGAACTAATCATCTCTTCCACTATACTAGTTCTAGCATGAAATAAATATGAATGAACATCAGAAGGTATCTTGTTTCAACCGCCGAATGATGTCAATACACACCATTTTTCAAGTTCAATCCCACCGACGTTAATCTATCTCTATCGTTATGTTTGGTCAGATTACCTGTCAATCAAACTCCCTGCGAAGGGTCAGTTTAAGGGTATCATTTGATTTTGTAGCACAAACTATGCAAACGTTGACAGAGGTTCAATGTATTTTTTCAAATTTGCTATTTATTCTATGATTCATTTATATATATAAAAGTGCTGCTGTCAAATGATTAAT
>NW_015647033.1:181921-235876 GCF_001515625.1 Sinocyclocheilus rhinocerous
CACATGCATGTATATATTTAAGAAAAATTTTATGTTTATATATTAAATATATTTATAATATAAAATATAATAATATAAATATATAAATGTATATACATGTAAATATTTTCAAAATATACTGAATGTATGTGTATTTATATATACATAATAAACAAACACAGTACACGTACATATATTATGTAAACAAAAACTTTTATTTTGGATGCGATTATTCGAGATTAATCATTTGACAGCACTAATATATATGCTAATCTATAAGCAACAGTACATGCTAAAACATGATAAATTATATGTGCTTTAAGAATACAGCCATTTTATTAATATCATAATTATTATATAAGTTATGTCATGCATTATTGTCCAACCTGCTAAGGTTTGCATTACAGATGCCGCATTAGTGGGAAGGTAGGTGAAGTGCTGGAGGAGAGGTAAACTGTTAAAGATCAAAGTGAAAAACAAAAGCAAATTTCAAACGAGCCTCTGGAGCTTGGCAACAAACTTTTCTGTCCTCTGATAATACTTAGATCTATAAATGTTTCCTTTATTTATTTATTTATTTATTTTTAAAATTATTCATTGCAATAATAATTTGGGCCTAACAAGCACATGTGGGAGACGGCTTTCTTTTGCATCTTTCTTTCACTGCACTATAGTGCGGGGAGCTGTGGGATTTAGGGAACTATTAGAGAGATTTTTTTTATTTGTAGCTAATGAATGCTATGCATGCTATTTTTTGCTTTTTTTGAATACTTGTTTGACCATTTTGTGGCTCTTTAATGTTTCATGACTGATCACTGTAGAGCCTCAGCTCAGGCGGCACGTGAACTAATCATCTCTTCCACTATACTAGTTCTAGCATGAAATAAATATGAATGAACATCAGAAGGTATCTTGTTTCAACCGCCGAATGATGTCAATACACACCATTTTTCAAGTTCAATCCCACCGACGTTAATCTATCTCTATCGTTATGTTTGGTCAGATTACCTGTCAATCAAACTCCCTGCGAAGGGTCAGTTTAAGGGTATCATTTGATTTTGTAGCACAAACTATGCAAACGTTGACAGAGGTTCAATGTATTTTTTCAAATTTGCTATTTATTCTATGATTCATTTATATATATAAAAGTGCTGCTGTCAAATGATTAATTGCGATTATTCGAGATTAATCATTTGACAGCACTAATATATATGCTAATCTATAAGCAACAGTACATGCTAAAACATGATAAATTATATGTGCTTTAAGAATACAGCCATTTTATTAATATCATAATTATTATATAAGTTATGTCATGCATTATTGTCCAACCTGCTAAGGTTTGCATTACAGATGCCGCATTAGTGGGAAGGTAGGTGAAGTGCTGGAGGAGAGGTAAACTGTTAAAGATCAAAGTGAAAAACAAAAGCAAATTTCAAACGAGCCTCTGGAGCTTGGCAACAAACTTTTCTGTCCTCTGATAATACTTAGATCTATAAATGTTTCCTTTATTTATTTATTTATTTATTTTTAAAATTATTCATTGCAATAATAATTTGGGCCTAACAAGCACATGTGGGAGACGGCTTTCTTTTGCATCTTTCTTTCACTGCACTATAGTGCGGGGAGCTGTGGGATTTAGGGAACTATTAGAGAGATTTTTTTTATTTGTAGCTAATGAATGCTATGCATGCTATTTTTTGCTTTTTTTGAATACTTGTTTGCGGAAATGGAGATGGAATGTAGTGTCAGAGAATTACAGGCTATTTCTTTTGATTTAAGGTTCTTTTGATTTAACCCCTTCTCTTACCTTTTTCTAACACACTATATCCCAATGCTTTTTATGTGTACCTGTCGTTTGATTAGTTTGTGTGTGTGTGTGCATGTGTATATATATATATATATATATATATATATATTCATATATATCACATTCATTTATATATTTTATTAATATATATTTTTGGTGAAAATTATGCATTCTAATTTTCATGTTTATTAATGGCTTTTTTTTTAACCTTTTAGTTATGACTTCCTTTGCGAATTTCACGCCCATGCGTAATTCACACTCCGGTTTCGAAACACAGCAAACTACTAACTTATATGGAAGTTCACGCCGTTTCTAGTTTGTGAGTGTTGAATAGAGATTCCACTTGTTGCATTGTGACAGTTTACCTCATGTCATCTAAATAGTTGAGCATTGTCCCAGTCCTCTGTGCTTTCTGAGAAGTTTGGCGGTGACTGGAGTCCACCCACAACAATACGGTCAGACTGTTGTTTCAGCGTTAACTTTCAGACGTTAAAAAGACTCGCACATGACGACAACTCTGTGAACGTGGGCTGATAATGACCTCCCTGCTGAATCCGGAGCAGCATTCCCCAGATGTCCCGCTGAGCAGTGCTCAGAGACTTTGATGTTTGCAACGATGCATCTCTCTTTGTAAATATGTACGTTATTGAGAGAAGGAATGCTGTTGTTATCCGTTAATACTGTATACAGGCCTTATGCATGCTGAATGTTTGAATATTAGCGAGTGAACAGATGGTATGGTTTTCCCATTTTTAGACATGCCAGAGGCTTCGATCTACAGTCTGGTCAAGTATAGGAAGTCTCATCTCATCTACTATGATTGCCCTTGGCTGGTAAGAGGAGAAGTGAAAACAAAGATGTCACTTTGAATCTACAATGACAGCCCAGATGTCATCAAAAGCATCAATTTCTGTATGCAAACAGTTTGGTAGCCATTTCAAAATGCTACTGGTTTTCAATCCAATGCATTTCCTTATGTTTTCAGATAAAAATACCCATAGTATTTGATTTTTATAGAGATAATTACTCCAGTCTAATGACTTTTACAACTTATTGCATTGTGTTCAAGGTTCCTGTGTTTATCGCAAATGATTGTTTACCAGATCCAGGCTGCTTCTTTTTAGGAGTTGCCGTGTGAAGGTTAAGGCTTTTGGGAGCCCCTCCCCTCAACCCCAAGTGTTTGACAGCCCACCTGAGCACTGTGCATGGCCTGCCCAAGGCAAGACCACAGGCGACGTATCTCTCCTGTGTGCCTCCTTCAGGATCCTCCATACCTCACATAGCCCATTATAGCACCCCTGCACCCCTCTCTGCTTCCCACCGTCTGCTTGTAGAAGGGATGGAGAAGGTTTATTTGGGGGTGTCCTCAGGCATCCAGGTTTTCAGATGCCACCACCACAACGGTAAATGACTATTTTTGGAGTGCAAATCTCAACTATGTGACTTTCCGCTCACTGCACTAATGCACCATGACTGCTGGGCTTTCTAAGGGAGGTATGAGGGAGGAAGACGGGGAGGGAGGGTGTACCTTTGGTTAACTGCAAGACACGTATACCAGACTGCCGCTTTACCACCATCCACCCCACTACATTTCTTGCTGTGTTTTTTTCCCTCTGTCTTTGTGTCTGAGTCTTGGCTATCAACATTAATGAGACATTCTTCAGCTGGCCGGATTCACAAAGGAAAGGTGAGGAGGAAACGATACGGTATTCTGGAAGCTCTCTGACTGAGTCTTTGAGTCTTTTTGATATAAATGAAACCCGGAGAGCGGGACGGACGCTGCATATGAAACAGGCCCCTGCATCGTTTGCCCAGTAGAAATTTCAGGAGAGAAAACTGTGTATGAATCGTGTTGTGCATGCACTTTGCTAACGCGAGGTTCCAGAGTTGGCGGAACTGCGGTAATAGTTCAATTCATAATTAATCATATCTGATTTGCCTGATTGCCTTTTAGCAGTAAGGGATTAAGTACATCTGCGAAGAGATAAAAAAAAAAAACTTAAGTATTTATGATCCTTGATAGAACTATAAACGGCAAAAGCCATCTCCTTGAATATTGATTATCGCAAATTAAAAATTCATTTTGATAAGGAAGTAGTCAGTCTCTCAGCCTCCTCAATATTTTCGCCTACTTAAAGATGTCTCTTCGCTTGCGGTTCAGGCTAGCAATTACCAGCGGAGAGCTTAACAAGGCACTCATTAGTTCTCATGAAGATGTGCATTCGTGTTGAAGAAGGACAGCTGTTTCATTTCTTCAAAGAATTATGATGCAAACAAAAGTGTGAGGGACGGAGAAAAAGGTAACAAATAAGTGTCATTGTTTCTCTCAGATTGTTCTAGGTAACATTTAACTTAAAATCTATGGACAGGATCTGTGCTGTCAATAACCCCTGAAAATGTTGACTTGTCCTTCAGTAAAAAAAAACAAAACACAAATGAAAAACATGTTTACAGTAATACTTAATATGGATGCCTAGCGGGCAAGCGTGCAACACTGCGAATAAATAAAATATGCAACTATAACACTGTTTTGAAAGAGTAACCAAAGCACTTTAGCACATTACACATGTTAGCATTAGACTGGTGTGAAAGAACGGCTTACCGACCTTGCCTGTGCAAAGCTATATCAAATATGTACATTCCTACAAATATGTAGGAAAAAGTAAACCCGGTTGCTTTCATTTGGCATCATGGAAGTGACGGAACTATCCGTAAAGCACTGTTTACATGGAGCATCTAAATTCATACAAATAAATATAATATAATAAAGATTTAGACAACTTTATGACTCAAATAACAAACATTTTAGCCGCAGAATTCATGTGCTTCAAGTGATTTAAAAAAATAGGAGCTACACATTTTTGAAGTTAAACCCCATGAAACACTGGTCTGCTAGAATAGAGGAATTTTGACCTGAAATATTGCTTTAGATTCATTCCTGTGATCGATCATTGAGATCAAGTGATGATAACTGCTATAGTGATCATTGTTCCATATTTAAAAGCTATATTATATCAACATTTATTTCACTACTTGCACCCAAAGATAAAGACATTTTCTAAAGTAATCCTTAAAGTGATAGTTTACCCAAAAAATTTAAATTCTGTCATCATTTACTCACCCTTGTCATTCCAAACCCGTTTGACGGACTTTCTTTTGTGGAACATAAAAGAAGAAATCCATACAATGAAAGTCAATGGGGTCCAAACAACACTTTTATGGTATAGACCAAAAAAAGAAAAGAAAATATTTTGCAACATATCTTTTTTTATGTTCCACAGAAGAAATAAGTGAATTATGAATTATGACAAAATTGTAATTTATCCTTTTAATGAACACTTAATCATTTCTAAGGTAACAGTACTGTTGAATTCATATTAACAGGATAAAATGTATGCTAGTTTGTTGGAGCTGTGGCATAATCATTGGTGTAGTCACTATCAATGTGCAGTAGCTGCTGTGTAAATTCGAAAGTGGTAAACTGGAACAGAGGAAACTTTTCCTCAGAGCTTTGCCCTTTAGAAGACAGAGATTAGTAGCCACACTCTTCACGACTCTGGATAAGTCAGCAAGCTTTATCGTAGACCGCGGATTTATCCAGCGGTGCTTAAAGTCAAGTTGTTTACATGCAGTTTATATTATAGATTTACTATATCTGTCATAAAACCGGTGTATGCTAGACCATTAGAGAAGTTTCTGTTGGATATACCTCTCAATCTGAATGAAAAGTGATTTTTCTTTTCACGCTGATGGTGAAGGTACTGCACTACATGATCACAGCCAATCAAGAGATATTTTATCCGTAATGTGGTCATGTGGAGTGGAGTGGACTAATGATATTTTTATTGTGGGCAGGGCTACCCACCGAGTCATGTGAAGCATTAAATTGATTAGGTAGAATAAGACAAATTATGTTTTTATTATCTTAACTCGGTAATCATTTGTTCAGACATATTAAGACATGGAACCTAAGTGTCTTCCTAATATAGCACAGCATCATGGGACTTCCTGCCTACTTGTCACATTAGATTACTCGATCTGTCCCAGTGTTTTGGAAATGTTTTGTTCTGCCGTTTTAACTGAGCTAAAAACTTCTGCTCACATATAGGCAACACCTTTTCAACCCTTCAAAATCATGTGACACTAAAAATAGTAATGGCTACTGAAAATTCTGATTTGCCATCACAGGAATAAATTACACTTTGAAATCGATTAAAATGGTAACAGTTATTTTAAATTGATTAATATTTTACTTTTGCATCATTTTGCAAGTAGTCTTTTTAGCTGTTTTAGTAGCTACATATCAGATGAAATAATAAATTGGATGTTTTGATATAGATAACTTATATTTAAGCTTTCTCTCTTTTGAAAATAACCTATCCTCACTGATCACATATAGCATTGGCAACACGGTAATTTCATATTTGTAGCCTGTGGAAAAAGTATGTTTGGGAGAGTTGGAGTATAGTTAATCTGGATGCATGTATTCACTTTTATCAGAGCCTCTTTGTTTGGCTCATTGCTCTCGCTTTCTGTATTAATGAGTGCGTTTTGCACTGTGCATTTGCTGCTGTTTGGATTTGTTTGTCTCAGTTTGTTCGGGGTTTAAAAGGCTCAAAATAGCTCACCCCCCACCCAACCAAATATGGCCAAACATGCTGCCAACCAGGATATTGTTTTTCCTCATGACTTTTCTAGTTTATGAGAACTTGTTCCCACACCTCAAAGCATTTGCTAAGGCCTGCTAATTGACTGTAATGCCTGATGTTGGCTTGAGAGTCTGCAAGCGTCAACTTGGACAGTGTACATGCAATTATAGTGGCTAACATGGCTAACACTTGTCACAAATGGTGTCTTAGCATTTAATTAGTTCTCTCTTTGCAAAATTGTGGCCCGCTTATCGTCTTCAACTGAGAGTAAACAGACTTAAGAGGTCCTGAAGGAGGCCAGAGACTTTATGCTTCCACAGGGATGCAGAAATAACGTACCGCAAAAACCGAAGGGGGCTGCTGATGAAATGATAATGTGTCTGGTACGAACATGCAGCTGAAATTTGCACATGAAAATCTTTGTGTCTCCTACTCCGCCTATGACGATTCTTTGTGAAAAGTTAACATGCAAATAGACCCCCCTTGTCTTCTCTCCTTTGAGAGCAGTAGGCCCATTGTCTGGATTATGTTATAGTTTTTGTTTATTTCTAAAACAATTAAAGCAGTTGATTTTGCATTTCATAATTTGTCTTTCAGGAGAATTACTCTAATGTAGTCTGTTTGAAGATGCTTTAAAGATGGGATCCCAAGTGAAAGGAAGGTACACACTTTGTGCACCAAAAGGATAGTAGTAAAAACCATAGTGTGACTAATTGCAATTAATCTAATCAGGAATTCTGTGCATGTCAGTGTTTGTTTCATTAAAATCATTTAATGCTGATTTTATTGCAGGGTTTTAAGTGCAAATGCATGAAATGTACTGTATATGGCCCTATTCTGACCTCAACCCAATGTTTTGGCCTTCCCTATACCAAAACTATAACAAAAACTGAAAGTTTTTTTGATTATTATATTTACTCACAATCAAGTTGTTGCAAATCAGACTTTGTTTCTTTGGAACACAAAATTTGAATGTTTAAAATGACTTTCATACAATGAAAACCAATAGGGTCTAAAACAGATGTATACATTTTTTTTGTTGTTGTTGTTCCACAAAAGAAAAAACATTTCATAGATTTGGAATGATATGAGGGTAAGTAAACAATGACAGACTGTTCATTTTTGCCCGAACTATCACTTTAAAGGCACAATATGTAATTTTCGCCACTAGATGGCGCGTATTCAAAATAAACAGAGACAAAGGCGGCTGTCTATTGTTTTGACTCTTTATGACTAAAATCCTAGCAAATTCAAAGGGTTCACAATCCTTTCCCCCCAACCATATATGGCCCCTGCATTGCAGTTATATCTACCGAGACATAATGAAGGTTGTAGATTTTTGTTCTAGACTGACTTGAGGTGGAACTAATGTTCTATTGACATCATAGAAACCCAGTTCCTGTGGTTGGCTGTTTTGACCAACCAGCATCTTCTATTCGCACTCAAAGTTCCTGTTCACCCTTTTGCAGTTTTTTTTTAACGCACTCTCACCCAACACGGGCCACCCTCTGTTCTTTTTCTTTCCCTCGAATGTCACTGCGCCTTCCCAGTGCATTCTGAGGCCTTTCACAATGAAAGAGGTATGAAAACGAAAGCGCAAGAGAGAAAGAGACATGTCAGCTTGCGCCCTCAGTCACGGTCGGTTAGTTAAAGCAAATGCCGTTGGCCTCCTGAGAGAGTGCGGGCTGGCCGAGGGTGCCAATCACAGCTGTACCCGGGGCTTTCCTGTGTTCCGTTCGCCGCAAGCTACTTTTTATTAATTTAATAAACATCCCACAGAGAGCGGTGAGCTTCAGCCACCGACAGCAGCGCTGCTCAAGTCCTAATGAGAGGAGCTTACTTTAACCCGACACACATAAAGGAGACTAAGGCAACAAACGTACCCACCCAACCTTTGACAGACACAAACAGACTCTTTAACATCTCGTATAGCTGAATGATGTGGGCCGGGACACACTCCTGTCTTATTTATTTATCTAATACCTCACTCATTAGTATTCTGAGTTTGGCAGGCACTTTGCAGGGGCCAACGGAGAACTCCTTGCAGTCGAAAAATAATGATGAGCTTACTTTAAAAGCGGCTTCTTCCGGCCCAGCGTGGACGGTAGCGGCAACGGGAGTCATTAAACGTGCCCTCTTCCTCTCAGCTTATGAGTATATACACAGCAACATGGCTAAAAACACTCTAACCATTACCATAATGCCTGGATAACGGGGACAAGAGAGTCTAGATGTCAAACACTGGAAAGTGTAAATTCCCCGTAATAGAAATTTCACTTCATTTGCCTTCATTTCTCTCCCTCTCTATGTTCCCTACCCTCTTTATTCTGTACCGCTACATATATTCATGAATTCATGTTTGTGATGAAAACTTATGCGGATTGAGGGGGGAAAAAAAACAAACATAAAGTGTATTTTGACGAGGATCTGCCTCGTTTCAGTGCCAGAGAGCTGCACCAGCTTCAGTCCTCAGGGACGCGCCAGGACGGTAGACCCTCATTCCGTATTTCTCTTTCTCTACCCCCTCCATACTGTGTGCTCTCTCTCTTTCTCCATCCTCTACCTTGGCCCTCCCTCGTTTTTTTTCCCCCTCTGTCAAAGTCAGTTACAGACGGAAGATCTCTCCTTCTTAAATAATTCACAGGTTGATTAATAGACTCACAAGGGTATAATTAGACAGGGGAGAGACAGTGGCTAGTGTAACCAGTACAGTGCTTAGGGGAATTAGAGAGTGGGATTAATAAGGAAACCGAGAACACTGTGAGTGTTCAGAAAATGTGTTGGTGGTTCAGGTTGGAGAGCGGAGCGTGTTAGAGATGGGGGGGAACGGGGGGAGGGATGTGTGCTGTATGAAGCACTTTCTCCAGGAGCAGAGAGCCAACGTTTGTTTGATGTGGAAATTGGACAGTTTGAATCCATCTCTTTTAATTTTTCACAAGTTACAGGGACCCCTTTGGTATATCACACTTTTCTAAGGGAAATAAAATTAATTTGGTTTCCTTTTTTACAGTCTTCCTTTTTTGTGGCCCCTTTCTGAAATGTCTTATCCAGCTTTTTCCCCCTTCTCTTTTCCTTTTTATTTGCACTCGTAGATCTATAGGAGGAAGCTGAGCTGCTATCATCAGCATATAACTGAGTGGCGTCGCCTCTAAAACGGGTTTGGGCTACTTTTGCATTCTGAAAGGGACGAGTTTTGTTGTGCGAGATTGGCGTTCGTTGCAAAAATCCGCCAGACAGATCTCTGCTTCAAATGTAAACAGCTGCTTATCCCTTCGCCTGCACAAACCAAATCAGAAATGAAACAAAACGCATCAATGCAGAATCCAAAAACACATTTCAGAGACGTTTCTATTCACCCTTCAGCGACGAGAGGAGGAGACTTGTGGGACTTATGATGCTGCAGATTATTTTGCTGTCTTTTGTTTCTCATTTGAAAGATGCATTTGTGAAATATATTCTCTGTCCTGTCCCACGTGTGCGTTTTGAATGGAAGACAGCAAAATCCTTAGCGTGGTGTGAATGGGTCCGCCAAACAGAGCTGGTTGTATTTATCTGCCTCTTTTCTCTCTCGTTTCTTCCATCTGTCTCCTCCAGATGTTTTCTTCCGTTCTCACAATGCATCTGATCTGTCGGTGAAGAAAAGGCAACATGACAGCGCTGTTTGCACAAGCTCATCCTGTGCCATTTCATCCTGCGCTGCAAGACATGCGTGCAATGAGCCCCCAGGTGATTCGAGTGGGAGATTTATTTTATTCAGTTTAACTCTTAACATGAGAATAGCTTGATTAAACTTAATTTGGATTGTTAACTATATTTCTGTTCTTCTCTTGGAAGAATAGTTATATAAAAACAAAGGACTGCAGTATCAGTGTTAGGAAAGCTACTTGTATAGCGTATCTTGCTATTCAAGCTTCTCAAATTAAAGTAGCTACTTTACCTTGACTAGAAAAAGTAGTTTGCTACACTACAAGCTACATAAAAATGAACTACTTTGAAATTGTTTGTTTTTAAAATACATTTTAATTATGATGATATCATTTTTTAAAGGGGTCATATGATGCGATTTCAAGTTTTCCTTGGAGTTCTACAAGCTCTTGGTGCATAAAGAAGATCTGTAAAGTTGCAAAGACTAATTTTCTGGCATATGAATGGACAGGGTGACAGGATATGCGTATAAATTGACACTAAATTAAACTAAAAAGCTACAATACCCCTTATTTATAAAACTACGAAAACATAGAGATGAATAGCAGCATTTAACTAGGTATTCCATTGCAGTCAATTTGAATAATTTTTTGATTCATTTTATTTACATATACCATCTGACCAAACTGATTATCTAAAATGATTCAGACTTTTACTGATAGAAAAAGAGTCCTTAAGGATGAAAACGATTCACTAAAATGAATCGAACGAATCCCATGCTGTGTTTTGAAGCGAGGACTGTTTAGTAAGAACCGATTCACTAGAATGAATTATACTTTTCCTACGCTACATGCATTTGATTAGGCCTATAACGTCAGTTAGCGCCAATAAAGGCGTGTCACATGTAAAACAGCGATGTAGTGTTTGGTGGTACTACATGTTGAAAAATGGTAAGTTATTAAAAATATATACATTATATACTGATATTGTTAGTAGCGTTGATTCTTTTAGTAGCCTAAAGGGGGCACCAGTGTTCCCAGCAGTGTTGGTTTATTTATCAAGGATGGCATTAAAGCACTGTACAGGTGCATCTCAATAAATTAGAATGTCGTGGAAAAGTTCATTTATTTCAGTAATTCAACTCAAATTGTGACATTTGCCCCACAAAACACAAGTAGAATGAAAAGGGAAATAAACTAGATTTATAAACAACATTTAATTTTACTTTGCTTATTATTTATCATATTTAGGGTTAGGAATTTGAACAAACTCTAACTGACTAAGTATTAAACTTTGTTCTGTAATTTATCACAACCATGTGTGCTACAGACATCAATGTTATCTCAAATTGTGCAGTTTGCAGTCAGTCTTTCTTCTTTTCTTCTGCTGAACACAAAATAAGGATGTGTTGAATAATCTCTTTGTACCTTTTTGTCAATACAATGAAAGTTTTAAAATATCTTATTTTGTGTTAATAATCTAAATAAATCAGTGGCAGGGACGGATTATGACACAGTGGTGCCCTGGGCACGGACCGATTAAAGGCCCCCCTCAGTTGAAATTTTGTTCCTTTTTTATTAGAAATTTTCCCAAACTTATCATAAAATATCACGATTCTCAAATATAAGTAAATGCATTTTGCACCTTTATAGATCATGTTAGTTTATCTATTATGGGCTATGGGAAAAGTAGCCTAATATTAGTGTATCTTCTCTATTAACTAGCCTATGCATAAAACCCATCTTTTAACTTGTACTAGATATGGGTGTCATGTCATAGAATATTTTTAATACGACTGACTTTGTATTTGACGTAAATTTAATAAAAACATTGTAAGTTACTAATTATAACACTTTCATTGTACATAAAGAGAGCAAATAATATTTGCATTATCAAAGAATATTAACTTCAGTCTAGACAGTTCAAGCACTCTCAACAACTCCCATTATAATCACTGAAGCTGTTTATACTGTGAAATGAATATCTTACTTACATCGTACACACATCTGCACTTTGTTTATGATGAGAGAATTCGCCAGAGAGCAGCATCCAGTCAGCGAGCGTGTGCACTGAACAAAACACAGGCTTTTCAGAGATGACTCATCTGAATGTCTCTGATTGGCCATTGCATTCATAAGCTCAACAGTATCCTGTGTGATTGGTTATAATGCGCAGCACTGTAAAAACGCGTCTGGCTCAGCGCCAGCCAAAACACGAACGCAGATTTGAATTTGGCAGCTGATTCTGTGCCGCACTGAACGTTCTAATTGTATCAAATATTTAAAAAAAAATTTTCAGCCATTTTCAAAATCACCTTTGCTTAAAGGGGTCATATGATGCTTTTTTAAAGATCATTATTTTGTGTATTTGGTGTAACAGAATATGTTGACATGCTTTAATGTTCAAAAACCACATTATTTTTCAAATACTGTACATTATTGTAGGTACTCTATGCCCCGCCTCTCTCAAACGCTTCGTTTTCTACAAAGCCCCCTCCTTACAGTCAATAGCAAATACTTAAACTAATAACAAAACAGTAGCTGATTCAGAAGCGCCAGATTGTCATAGCAAAGTCAGAATTACCTCCTCTCCTAGGTTCATGAAACGGTCGTCCATAAAATGCATTGCTGTTCTGTTGTAAGTAATCTTAAAGATTCCTAAATGCATCTACTTTCGGAAGGCCAAATAAAGTGCTTTTGCTTTCGCCTAGAAACACACAGCGTCTCCCTGACATGGCTGCTTCAACACTAACTGCAGTTACTGAAACCACGCCTTCTTTCTTTGCGTGAACATTTGGGCGCATTATGCAAATATTCCCACATAGTCACCTAGATATGTGGGGGCGTGTTAGAACGAGCCGTTTTTTATGGGGGTGTGGCAGAGTCTTAACTTTGATAAAGAATATCTCTTTGGTTTTGAGACTTTAGTCTTTGCAACTTCAGGGATCTTATCTATGCACAATCAGCTTGTAACACTCCAAAGAGAAAGGAAAAAATGAAATCGCATCATATGACCCCTTTAAAATCCTGAGGGGGCACGGTTGAAATCACGTTCCTGGAGGAGCAGTATTTCGGCTGGGTCTAGTGCCCTGGGCACGTGCCCGGTAGGCCCGTGCGTTAATCCGTCCCTGATCAGTGGTTCCACAGAAGAAAGGAAGTTATACAGGTTTAGAACGACATAAAGGTCAGTAAATGAGGACAGAAGCTGGAAATCCTTGGACGATGGAACATTTCTGGTAATTATACAAAATATGTAGTATTTTTGGCTGATAATCTGATATACACTACCATTCAAAAGTTTGGGGTTAGTGATTTAAAAAGTAATACTAAAATTAATAAATGAATACTTTTATTTAGCAAGGACACATTAAACTGATCAAACTGATCTGTTGACTTATATTTTATGGCCCAATATATATATATATATATACAAAATTTTTTTTTTTTTTTTTTTTTTTTGTTTGTTTGTTTGTTTTGTTTGTGTTCCACAGAAACAAGCCACACAGGTTTGGAAATTAATGACAACATTTTCATTTTTGGGTGAACTTTCACTTTCATATCATATGTTTTATACTCGTGGTAGCTTTGCCAACTTGACACCTGTTTGAGCAGTTTCCTCACTCCTCATTTATTTAGTAACTTCCAGACGATCATGTTGTGTTGTCTTGTTCTAGTCATACTTTCTAGCCTCTCTCACCTTCTCTTCTCCATCTCCCTCTCCCCCTTTTTTTGTTTGTGGCAATTGGAGGGCCAAATGGAAAGGATGGATTGTCTGCCGTAGTAAGTAAAGTGGAGTGTAGTGGCACAGTGCAGGTGGGTAGGAGAGGGCGCAGAGGTTAATTACTCTATTACTGGGTGGCTCAGGCAGGAGCTGTTTAAACAGGACCCAGTCAGCGGGGGATTAGGCCTCATTACTCCAGCTAAAGCTATGCCGCGGACCCTTCCCCCGGCCTGCACTGCCTCTGGTTTAGACGTGCCAGAGAATATTCATACTTACCCCGGGGGAGAGAGACAGAGAGCGTTAGGGAGGCTTGAAAGGGCTGACACAAACATGGAGAGTGGATGAAAGGCAGAAGGAAGGAGAGGTTGAAAGCAGGAAGTGGAAAGAATCAAAGGAAGAGTGAGCGACAGAGAGAGAGAGTGAAGGCAGAGCATCACGATTGTAAATCTTGGCTTAACTTCTCCAGATCTGTGGTATCAACCACCTGAGCTGAGCAATGCAACAATTATCCTTCCAATACCCACACGGGCAGATTAACATCTCCACTCCGATTACACCCTGACCTGCTCCCTCTCCTCTCGGCCAACGGGTGTCTGATGGCACGGGCTGATAGTCGTACTCCTCTACCTGAAGAACGTTGTGCGAACTGAAATGGGGTCGAGATTGTGTACGTGAACTGGTCTTGTTGGTCAGTGAACCGGGTTTGTGAGACTTTGGATCAAGCTGGATTGCTAATTGGGCTGGTTTGTCTGATAGCAAGAGGTCTTGGTGGGCCAGTTTGCTCTAGATGACACCAATAATTGTTTTTGGTCACTTTTGAAAAGTTATGTCCTTTGTGGCATTCATAAAATAGGAATATACTTTTTACTGCATCTGTGTTTGTAGTGCAAACCATCAGCTAAACGTGAACTCTAGGTTCCCTTCAGCGCTGTATCGACTCGCCTTACATGTGCCTTATAGCTCACGTGCATTTGTATGTACACACCGGCCCATATACAGTTGCAGCACTTAATGTGACCAGAATGACCCTATACCCTCTTTTTCTGTGCCTGCACTGTACAGGAAAACACAGTATACAGCATTAACTGTATAAATAATGAGTGGTTAGTGTGCGTACATATGGCACATTAGAACTGTACACAGGTTTAAGTTGGCTTGTATTATTTCCCAATACTATTTCACATCTCTCTCTGTCCAACAACTTCTTTGTTTTCCTCTAGCACAACATTAAGGTTCTGGAAATAAGAAAAATTACATTCAGTTTCTACTATTTATCGATAACATCCCTAGTGAAAAATAAATATAGTAAAATGTATTTGACATTTATTTCATGCTAAGTACAACAAATATATTTACATATTTAAGTGCTTAATAAAAATACCCTACAATTGTACTTTTGGTATACTAAACTAGTATACTTTTTGTTGATTTTGATTGCTTCCATTGTCCTCATTTGTAAGTCGCTTTGGATAAAAGCGTCTGCTAAATGACTAAATGTGATGTAAATGTATACTTAAAGTCTGCTAAATTGGAACAACTAATTTTATGCTTAATGCACTTTAATTGTGATGTAGTCCAACTAAAGATATACTGAAGTATATTTGATTGTGCTAAAGTGGAACTATTGCAAGAATACTTCAGGTACACTTTAAATATCTTGCATTTAAAGGCCGATATTATTCAAAGAACATATAATCCTCGTCAGTAGTGACATTAAATTACATTTTAGGCTTAATATTAAGAAATGTGCATTGTGCACAAGTAGTACTCCAAATAAAGTTTAATTCTAATTTTTATATCAGTAAGTCTCGAGTGATAGGTCAGTACATATGTTAATAGATTTGAACTATACTTAGTATGAAATAAATGTATTTTAAGTATATTACTTTTTTACCAGGGATATCATGACAGACTGTGATTAGTAGACGGTGATACATGCTTCTGTAGAAGCTACAGTACAAGTCAGTGTTTTTTCTTAATGTTTCAAGTGTTTTGTAGCAGTTTTTGTTTATTTTATTTTATTTTTTTCCAAGTGTGTTCTAGGACTTCCTTGTGGACCACTACACCACCCAAAATCCCCCATTCAGAGAGGTAATTGTTATTATGGAAATGTAAATTAAATGTAAAATAAATGTAAATTGCAGCAGAAGAGCAATAAACTTTAAATATAGCTTTTAAAAATAGTTTTTTTAATACTTATAAGCAATGACTGAGTCAGTAGTTTTATATTACCATCATTTCTGATTTATGCAATTTGCAGATTCATGCAATTTGTTTGATTTATGCTTCATTTTCTTTATTAATATTGTAAGGGCACAGTCTTTTTATTTGTGGTGTGTATTTTTATATATGCTGGAAATCATTTTTTCAAATACAACTTTTTACAAAAAAAATAAAAATAATTTGCAACAATTATACAGTTATAATGTAACTCCATTAATTCATTAGCATGCTTTTGATAGAAAATTATAGTTCTTTCATATTCTTACTGATGTCTTTGTTTTTACCCATTTTTAAATACCTTGTTGCTTCAGATGGCAAAGATGCTTTTGGAAACTGTGGCTGATGCAAAAGTGAGTGGTCACTGTTGTGCTCTGTTAAAATCATAAGTCCAAAAAAAATACATAAGCAGCATAATAAATTTGTGTCTGATATTTCAGATGGCAGGGGCTTGAAGAGCAAGCACACACATTTGTGTTTTATGAAATTGTAGGGACATGCAGTTATGCACACACACACACACACACACACACACTCCCAGGGTATTCTGGAGAAATTGTCAAACATTGCCAATAAAATACAATTTGATATGAGAAAAAATGCTTCATTTTGAGAGACGCCAGCCTTTCAATATGTGTGATTTAGCTCAAATCCTGGACAGAGCCACCATTATATAATTGAGGAAAAAATCAATGTAAGCAGCTAGACGTGGCCGCTGTGAGCAGGGTTGCATCCATATTGAAAGTGTGCGGGATCGATCGGTGTCTGGGATCGGCTTAGCTTCACTACCCTAATCACACACCGTGCTGGTCGATGCCTGAGCTATTGCCACTCACAGCATATGTTAACATTAGTTTTTCTCTGCCTGTTTAAAAGCTGCACCTGAGATCTTGGCCATTTACTGGCAAAAAAAAAGCAAAAAAAAACAGGGATTATATTAAAGATTGCCTGAGGTGTGAGTGAGATTCTCTGCCACACTGGTTGAGGACGTTTGGGTGGGCATTGGAGGAGAGAAAAGAAACACACAGGATATTTATTTTATTGACGTTCTGCAGTAGAAACAGGAAGATTTAGCGGGGCTCGACTGTTAAAATTCCCACAGAGCTTTTCGCTTGCACATACACACACAAACACAGGCGGTTTCTCTAAGAAGGATGAAAAGCAGTCAGTCAATACGTGGGCTGATTTGCACTGGAATAAAACTTAAATAGGAAGTCCAGTAAATCTGTAGGCTTAATCTGAATACATTCGGAATTCATATACAATGAGATTTTGATATTGATGTCCTGAGGTGTTTATTTCATTTCAGATTATTGATGTAGCTTCTCATATCACAAATATTTTGGAATCTCAGGTACGCTATGAAATTATTCTTTTAGTCAACAGAAAACAGCTTTTGCAACCCATTTTGCTTCTGGATGTGACATATTTGAGGATATTCAGTGAGGACAAAATATAGGAGTTGATTTTATGCTTTATGAATTGATTATATTGTGAAAAGTTGCTCTGATTTATTTTCTCTTTCTTAATAACATGCATTGATGAATTAAATGCAAAAAAATTGATGTTTGTTAGGAAAGTAAATAGGGTTGACTTTAATCTCTATTAAACAGCATCATTAAATCTGAATAGCCATAATTAATTAAGTATCATTTATTTAAATACTACTCTTATATAAGTAAATTTTGTGCAGGGACACATCGGATTTGTAGAAAATTTGGTTGCATTTTGTGTTCTTTAACTTAATCGTTATTCTTGATTAGTCTAGGCCAGTGGGAAGCCATGCTCTTGAGGGAGATGCATCTAGAACCACAACTTCCTGCAGACCCTCATATCTGCAGTTGTGCATATTAGGAGTATTTTAAGCTTCCGATGGGGAAGAGATCATAGCGTGCTTCCACATTAATTGCCCTTTGGAATGGCCCAATTATGCTATTAATGGGCCCCGGTGTGAGAACTAATGGCTGGAGACCTTTTTTGCATAGCATTAGCTTAATTGAGCTGCAGATAGAGGCCTAGTGTGACTAGCAGGTCAAGCTAATGTTACCACTGGTCCAGCAGAAGACATTTTACTGACAGCTATATTAATTAACAGCTATCCAGTTACACGGGCTTTAAAAGAGATGAATTAGTAACATGTTCGGTGAAGCAGCATATTGGTCTTCAGCTGAAAAATAAGGTTTAGGTTCTAGGTCTTTCTATACTGCTGCTGAAATATGTGGGGGAAAAATGTGCAAAATATAATTTTGGTGGGTTCTTACAGTACTGTGTGTGGTTGATGATGGATTTTATGTGTTTTAATTGCACAAACAGGAATAGTTTATATAATCTGTGGACGTCAGTACTGCTATTAGGCCTGAATCGAAATGAACGAGTTTCTGTTTTTAGAATAAGGCAGCATTTTACAGTAGAAAAGTCTCCTACTTATGGAAAGTCCAGCTGCATCAGAAAGTAGGCTGAACGAAGCAGGTCAGGCAGGAAGCTCTTTTGTTATGTAAAGAGCTGCTATTTGATCCTCACGCAGGAAAAAAAGGAAAAGAAAAGGGAGCCGTTCAGATAAACTTGCCTCATCAGATAATTGAAGATGCCTTCGCTCCAGTTTCTCTCTTTTGCATAAATGTCTGATCAGTTTTCAGAGACTGATAACGGCACGCCTGTCCCTCCGCTCGCTCCTCTGGAGTTCTGCGGGATCTCTGAAGAGCTCCGGTATGGTGGCTGAGCTAAGAAAACATTTGCAGGATGATCTTTCTGATCTTCATCATGTATAGATAACATATTCCATTGTGTGTTTTTTGTTCTGTCATTGGAAATCTCCAGTCTTGCTTAGTGCTCATGATTTTTAAGCTATTGATGTATTGATGAAAAGTAATTCTTTCCTGTAAGTTCCATGAATTTGTCTTATTCTCTTATGCTTATTTAATCAACAGTGGTGACTCTGCAATGGAAAAAAAGAAGAATTATTTTTTTAATTGTGTCTGTCTTATTACATTTGTTTATTCTAGTTTTCCAATAAGCAAGCAATATAAATTTACTTTCATTCAATATTAAGACAAATATGTTAAAGTTGAGTTCAGTTAAAGTTTTTTTTTTCTTGAGAAAACAAAATAGTTTGCTAATAAAGCATAAAATTAAACTTAAAGATTTATTCTTTGAAAAAAGGTCATCTTACACAATTTTCCTTCTCAAGTAAATTTATCTTGTTGTAAAGATGTTGCAATATTTTTACTGGAAAACAAGACAAAACCACTGATTAAAATGTTTTTTTTTTCTCCCTCGCTGTGAGACTTTTCAAACAAATGCACATTTTGGCTACAAAGCAAACGTCTCAGGTTACTTATGTAACCATGGTTCCCTGAGTAGGGAACGAGACACTGCGTCCTCTAGGGGTCGCTATGGGGAACGCCTCGTCGTGACCCGTGTCTGAAGCATACATAGAAAAACACCAACTCGTTGGCCGGCGACAGCCATGACGTCACTACCGGTGCGACTATAGTATAAATAAGCGCCGGGAGCTACACATCATTCACTTCTTCGTCTGAAGCTTGCATCCGCAGCATGGCAAGAAACCTAGAGGACGCAGTGTCTCGTTCCCCTCAGGGAACCATGGTTACATACGTAACCTGAGACGTTTTGCCACACTAACCATAGTTTAACCATGGTATTTGTAATAAAACTGTGGTTATACAAGTTCGAAGTTCCCATGAAAGGGAACTACTGTTCCTAAGTTTGTTGTAATTATACTACACCAGACGGTTTTTCTGTTTGCATTAATCTTTCTGGTGGTGCTCTGCTCCGTTCGCTCTCCAGTAATATTCATCTGTCAGTTTTAGTCGGAACTCTTCCCTTCGCTTCCCTCCTCCCTCTTCCACCTCTTCCTGGTGCCAGTCTTTAACTACTCTCCACGTTGGCCACTGTTCTGCTTGTAACAGGCCCAACACGAGTGCAAACAATCAAAGTCTTTGGGAACACTGAAATATGCATGGCTATCCGTGACCGACAGATAAAGCAGCGCAATTAGCCACGTAATTCTAGAGTGGCGCAAGGACTCGTCAGCCTCAGCTGTCCTCCCTCCCTCTCCCCGGATCTCTTTCTCTTGCTCTCTATTAGTTAAATGTACTTTGTGTGTCGGCTCCCCATCAAATCAAGTAACACTTCCTCTAATTGGCTTATAAATTATACAGCTGAGGCAGCATTATAATTTCATCAGTGGTAAACATTGCAGGGGCAGTCGGTAAAGAATCTATCCCTCATTAATTTCTTAATTTGGGTAGATGGAACCAAGAGGAAGAGAGAGAGAGAGGTTGGGGATGAGTGAGAGAACCAGAGCGACGGAAAGGGGAGGATCGGATGAACGAAAGAAACTCGCATCACCTCAAGGATGAAGGGACGCATGGTTAAAAAAACCAGGAGGATGTTGCCGGCGCTTTTGTTAATAAATGTCAGATACACGATCCGCAGGTTTTGTCGGTCGCTCTTCCTGTGAAATCCAGGCAGTGGCTCCCTTCTCTTGACTTTTCTCACTCACACACGGTTTTCCCCATTTTCTCCCTTTGTGTTCTTTTTTTACTCCGACTTTATGAATATTTCATAGCAAAGGTCATAAATATTCATTCCGATAGCTTTGCATAGTAGTTATTACCGGTATTTCTTTTTAAAAAACAAAAATGCTCATTATAAATTCTTCATACTCTTCCCCTGAAATAATTACAAGTGCGGATATACCGAAACACACACGCTCCCTCGCAGCAAGTGCTTTATTCCATGGCTTTATGAAGTGGAGACAAATTAATTTACAGTTCAGTCGTAAGTTACTGATTTCTTCGAGCTGCTGTGCCTCTTTAGAGATATTCTCAAGAAAAGTGATTAACTTTTAGCATATTATCATATTTAAGGCCTTTTCAGGTGCATACAACGCTGTATTCACATTTAAAGGGCTGTGTTAATCCACTATCTGCAGGTCGCCGAAAATTCAGGTAATTTATGCGGAAACTGTCCTAATGACATATGCTTCGAGTTGGAGTTGAATGCATCCGCGTGAGTTGTATCCTGACTGGGTCCCATCTGTCTCCGCTCCTCTCATGCTGTAGATTTGGACTGGCTGCTTCCACCTCCTGTCAGATTAAACACGGAAACATATGAATGACTGACTGCTAACCGCTTCCATTGTCATGTCACGTTAAGTCTCCAGTTCCCGTCGTTTCGATTGCTCATTTCGACCATTTCTGGGCTTTCTGTGCAGGGCAGGTTAATCTTGGCATTGTCTGATCTTTGGGAGACATATTTTTAAGCAGTCTTCAAAATGAGGGCTTCCTTGTGTCTCTGTGGTGAAAGCCAACATGAAAGGATTCGGAAAGAGGGGGAGAATCTTCAGAGGGGAAGTGCGCGGCCGAAATGGTATGAAATGCAAACGCTCAATGGCTTTTCTTTCATGGCTTTTATTCAATAAAACAGAGCTCTTTTTATGTAAGCCTTTTGAGTCTGACACATAACACCCACACTCAGACAGGATCAGAAATGGCTTTGCCACTGGATGATGATTATTATTAGACATTTCTAATTTGATAATTTTTTTGAATGATCATTGGATTTGACACAGATCTGTGCAGGTGCATGATGTAAGCCTTTTGAGTCTGACATATAACACCCACACTCAGACAGGATCAGAAATGGCTTTGCCACTGGATGATGATTATTATTAGACATTTCTAATTTGATAATTTTTTTGAATGATCATTGGATTTGACACAGATCTGTGCAGGTGCATGATGCAAGTGCCATGTGCTTAAACATTGTCTGCTTTGCTGGTATTGCCAGTTTTTATTTCTGGCATGACAATAACATTTCTTTAAAGTTGTTAGAGGTTAAATTCAGTGGAATTAAGGGTTTCGTATGCATATTTGCAAATCTGTTTACCAATGTGGTAACTTTCATCCTTTTATATTTTTTTAATTATTACATTACAGGAACATAAATATATAGTCACACACACAATCTCCTAACGCTTCCTCTTGTCCATGGTTGTGTGTTCAGTGTGTAGCGAATGACTTTAATTAATGTTGCAGTAAAGCAGAGCTCTGGTCACGGCCTTCCTGAGGTTCTGCATTAGTTCCACCTGAGCTGCTCTACACCGCAGAACAAGCAGAAAGACTGACTATTGACATCTCACACTCCCTCATACGCTCATATCAGCCAGTCACAGGTCACTGACTCCATCTCAGCGGGACCATGTACTCGTTAAAGGGCCATGTTAACAGCCTGATTTCAGAGTCGGCAGGAAAAACCAGGGGTCCCTAGACAGCCCCCAGACAGACTTAATTACTGATGAATTACTGAAGTCTGAGGGAACACTTTTACAAAGCATACTTGAGACGAAATGTATTCAGGCGGGAAAATTGATGTATATACACTACGGAGTGAAACCACATCAGAAAATCTAGTGCTTTAGAAGCCATTTTCTTTTTCCCCAGTATGACTCGTAATCACACATACACATACATATACATGTATATGCATATTTTCATGCAGATTATACTGTGAAACTTACTTTTGGTGTCAGAAAACTAATGAAAGCAATTTATATAAAATTGCTAAGAGGATTACATGAACAGAAATAATTATGGGGCCTCTTCAGACCTAAATAGGCCATTATACTATATATACATTATTTTAAATATATTTAACCCTGTGTGATACGCATTATGTTCTAGTTTGTTTTCTGTTTGACTTTTTTGAAAGAAAAAAAAATTAGGAAACGCCATGTCATGATCCACTTACTAGTTCTTCTTGAGAATTAATATTAATATTTAAAGTGATAACTAATGATTTTATACACTTGGAATGAATCAATATCAGGGGTTATTCAGTATTGTTACTGAAAGGATCAAATGTAGAAATGCAAAATAAAACAAATACAAATGATAACTGTTATGTGTGTATAAATGCAAATATAGTAATTTCTAAATAAATTAATAAATTGATACTACTACTTATAAAAGTTACTAATGAGAAAATGCAATTCTGCTGTACTGTGTTTTCATATGGCAACTTGCATATTCTCTGTACATTTTTGTTAGTTAATCAGATAAAAACATTAAATTAACATTATTGAACATTTATGCTGAAACAAATGTAGAAAAAAAAAAAAAAATCTGAAAAGTTTATTAATAAATATGTACATGGGAAACAGAAACAAGGATTTGTACTGTAAACAAAATTAATGTATGTACATGAACATATTATGTACATGAACTCTGAAATATTGTACATTAGTCACAGAGTGATTTTTGTAACACGTCAAATCAACATTATACAGACTTTTTGATGGTAAAATCCAGGATATCTTTCTTGAGCACAAAACGTCCAACAAATAAAACTTGAAAAATTGTAGCACAAAAATAAAAACTTCAGTGCAATACGTTGTTAGAGAGAATGACTTTGAGATCTACGCTTAGCATATTGTTTGGGCTCAACAAATTAGGTGCTTAAGGGAAGGTGATGTATATCAAAATATGTTAACTAACAAAATAATACAAGATTCAATAATATAAAAAAGCTGTCTGTTATCTGTTTAAAGCACAAAGCCACGAACACTGAAGTTATGAATATTTCATACAGAGAAAAGAACGAAACCTCCTTTTGAAGTCTTGAAAGAGCACACACAAAGAGGAAAGAGGAGGGGGCTGTAATTATTGTCGAAATGTTTTTTGACAGATTGTTATATTAAAGAAGTAGGAGGTACTGCCAAACAGAGCTAACCTCTTCAACAGGAGAAGTCTCCACCTATCAACAAAGCTAGCACTCAAACCCAAAGGCCAAGATCCATTTGACAATCTAATATCTAGGAGAGGAAATACGAGGCAGGCGGAAAAAAAGTTGGAATTTCAATCACGTTTGCTGTTATAATCTAATCTGTGACATTTAACACCTGCGACTATTAATATGCACTCTATATTATGTGTACACTTGAAATCCAAATAGCTTTTCATTTTCTCTCATATTACATCGTTTAAAAACAGCTTTCAAATTCATGTTATTAGATGCTTATCGCAATATGTCAGTGAACAAATTTGCTGTGACATGCAGCAGACGGCATTTGAGGCCTGAGCACTGCCTTTGTGTTCTAGTCGCTCTTTGATTAATACATAATGCACATTATTACCTCATAATCAAACACCCCTTACATGTTGCATTACCAATTGTAATGATATGGCAACATTTCAGAACGCATCGTAATGAAGGCCCTCTCTATGAATAATAAACACAAGAAAAACTACATAAACACACTGATTACTTTATTTTTAAGCCCTTTGATGGTGTGGAATGCTTTCATTGATGCCGAACGAGAGATGGGAGCAGAATCGTGTGTAATTATCAGCCCATCTTTATCTCGGGATACCATCCGAAACCTAAGACAGGGCTGCCGACTAGCCCTGAGGAGAGCTATCATCTTCAGTGACACTAGAGAGAGAGCGCAGGGCAAGGCGACAAGATGTACCGGAGATGAGAACGGACACGGAGGAGAGCATTCTGAGGGTCCAACCGGTCTGAGTCTTTCTTTGATTACCATTGACCCCAGTATGTTAGCAACATTGTGTGGAATGGGCCGTCAGGGTTCATGGCCTGCATGCGTCTTCCCTGCGACCCACAAAAAAAGGGCTAACTATATTTAACAATATGCACTCAAGCTCGCTATCTTAATTAAAATGGGTATCACATATGCGGCCGGGATCCATTCCTCATTACTGTTGTATCTCATTAGAGTTCGGCCCTTTGGAGGGCTGGATCAGTTTTAAAACAGTTTTCTCTCTGTCTCGCTGTTTTTCATTTCCTTGTACAGTCATCTTCTTTTCCTTTAGGCCAAGGAAAAGTCATTATTTGGAGATGGGGGAGTTAGTGTTTGCAGATCCATAGAAATGTTCCCAAAGCCAATTAGGAAATGGATTTATTTTAACCAATTAAAATCACCCACGGGAAGAGCGTGCATTTTTAATGCACAAATAGAATGTCGTGGCAGCATAATATTAACAAATCAAAAATATACTGCATTAACAGAAAACAAATTACAATAGAATAGTTTATTAACACATACAGTCATAGTTTTCATGATATAAAAAATTATATATCACTTTTGAGCTCAAGCTTGGCTTTAAAATAAAGATCTTTTGAGAAGAAAATTTCCCACATGTCCTATATTACAAAACAATTAGTGAATACTTTATAGACTTTCAAAGGTTTCGCTTTCAAGTAATAAAAGGCATTTATGTGGCATGTAGCCCACTTAAGTAATTCAGTAGTCAGCCATGGAGATTTGGTCATCTTTCACCCCACTGCTTTAGTAGAGAGGGGAGTCACAAAAGATGCAGGGACCTTGGAGTATTTTCTTGATCCAGTCTGAATCTGAAAAGGAGATAAAGTATGTTGTTATTATGCATCATCATTTATCAAGAACCGAAATCAAGGCGGTTTGTCTAAATTTGTCCATAATGGCTTGTCTGTCTTTCTCCATTTTCTGCAACATGATGCATTTGGCAAATGTTTTCTTGCAACAGGCTTGTCAGTACTTGATACAAATAACAGAAAAAACCCCACAAAAAATGTGCATGCAAGATTTATTTTTTTAAAAAGCTAAATATTAATTTTTTAATTAATAAATTAATAAATTTTTGAAATCAAAGAATTACAGTTTTAAAAAAAATAATAGTTGCTGTATTTACACTATTAGGCCAAATGCATAAATCTATTATTCTGACATATTCGTCAAGCCCGTTTACATTCACTTGTTTACAATAATGCATTGCCAAGATAGGCATTTTGACTGAAAAGTGCACGTGAATGTTTGATGTTTTTTTTTTTTTATATATTTGACATATTTGACATCCTAAGCTTGCACTGCTGTGGGGCAGCAGAGTTTTTGTTTTGTGTGTGTGCAATGTCCCTGCTGCATTACAGGAAGTGTAAGTGTGTGGTGCAATGTGGTTCTGAATGGAGATATGATACAGCATTATGGCTCACCCTCGGGCTCTGCTACTGAGGCAATACTGTCCTGCAATAGACAGCGGCGGTATGTCACACCCTGACAGGCCTGATATGACAGCGCACACCTTAGGGAGGAAGAAGGAAAGAGAAAGAAAGAGGGAAAGAGACAGCAAGACACATGAACAGAAACGGCAGGGGAAGGTTTAGATCAGTACTTGGCAGAGATCAGAATGACAGCAATGAAGCAACTATTTCCCTGATACACCATTAGGGGCAGTCAATATTAAGTAAAATCGCCTTTAGAGTTGTCCAAATGAAATTCTTAGCAATGCATATTACTAATCAAAAATTAAGTTTTGATATATTTATGGTAGGAAATTTACCTTAGGGAGGAAGAAGGAAAGAGAAAGAAAGAGGGAAAGAGACAGCAAGACACATGAACAGAAACGGCAGGGGAAGGTTTAGATCAGTACTTGGCAGAGATCAGAATGACAGCAATGAAGCAACTATTTCCCTGATACACCATTAGGGGCAGTAATCACCTTTCAGTCAGGCGGATGGATAAAATGTCACGCCAGGGGTTTGAAAGTGGGTCAAATCTACTCAAAACCTAGTCAACACCTACATATAGTCCAGTGGAAAAAAAGTGATTTTATAGGTGAACATTTTCACTTTTCATGTCTGATCATTATGAAGACATGATATTGGCACATAAATCCAAAACAAAAGCCTAGCAGACTACATTCTGGTATTCATAAGGATTAAGTGCAGAAAATGAATATGAATTATATCTAAAATGACACAAAATATCAAAAGTTAATCTGCTCATCAAAGTGAGCAATCTGTGTCGGATGTGAGCCAAGAACAGTGTCACTTTACTTGGCACTGCAAAATATAGCCAAAATAAAATCACATTTGTATGTAAAATAGGCACAAAGTATTCCAGATTACTATGTAAGTTAATGTTTTTGTGACAGAGTTTATTTGACAATTACAGTACTCTGTCCCATTAAGCATTTCTTACTTTTTATTATATTTAGATTATAATAATTTCATACTTTTATTCACTTACTTTTAATATTGCTACAAATATAGGCTACCCATGACTGGTTTTGTGGTCCAGGGTCACATATTTGGATTTTATAATGACATATACCATATTTTGTCCTACCTGAGCCATCTGTGCCCATTCTTGCACTCTGCTCGTTTGCAGTCTGTGAAAGGCAGAACTTCTTTACAGAGGCTGCAATACTCTGGAAATGTCTGTTTGTTCATCTTATTCATGATATGACCTATCAGCACCTGTGAAGGTCAAACATCAAAAAATTGACATGCAGGGTAATGTACACCTAAGGTATATTTCTAAAAATGTGAGTTAATTCGTTGCATGAATCATTTTATTTGCCAGTTAAAACAAGCATAAAACACCTACATTTTATGCCAATATCATCCAGTTTCGACCTTACAATCTTAAAATGCTCACAAAAATATCCAGTTCTGCTTTTATAAGCATAAACAGTTTGCCAGTTAAAGGGGTCATCGGATGCAAAATTCACTTTTACATGTTGTTTGAACTGAAATGTGTCTTGGCAGTATGTGAACACAACCACTCTATAATGATAAAAATCCACCCAGTGCTTTTTTTAAAAATCTCGATAAATCCAAACCCCTTTCTCATATCAAGCCAATCTCATATTCTTGGCAGAATGACGTAGTTCTGCACAGGCCCCTCCCACGATTGTTGATTGAGAGTGGCGTCAGTCTTTGGTTTTATCACAGCTCTGCCCTGAGTGAGCTGTCATCAGTCCGCCATTGTTCAATGCCGGAGCGGTTGTAGACAAGAATATCTCCTAAGCGATTGACGTGTTTTGTTGTTAGATGTAATAATGAACATAGCAGTCGTCATTTACTCCTGACATCTGAGCCGCTGAAGATGCAGTGGATTACATTTTTTTTTTAAGGGAATGTGCCCCCAATCTACCTAAATGTGTTTATGTTCGCAACCCTCTACATTGCGAGTAAATCACTCGCATATGCGACTAACGCGCGAATCATTCGTGATCCAGATTAACCTACAGAAGAAGGGAGTATACGGTTTTTTTTTTTACGAATCTTTGCAAATCGCCTTTCCTAATAATGTGCTAGTTAGCAAGTTTCACGATGAATGCGGCTAAAATTTACAGTCTCTCAGAGAACTGCGCGTCACCCTACGGAAGAGAGGGGCGGGGTGAACAGAGCTCATTAGCATTTAAAGAGAAATGTACCATAACGGCTTGCTGTAAACAGAGCGGTTTTTGACAGGGTAAAAAGGGTGTCGTTTTACACTACCATTGAGAAATTTTAACCAAAGTATGTTATAGACTTTTCATTAAGACCCTAAAGAATCATATCACACTGTGGAAAATGGGCACCCGATGACCCCTTTAAGACTTGTAAAGCAATTGAAAAGCAAAACTAAATTTGTTTTCAGGAGACAATGAGAAGGGGGCTCACCTTTGCTGCCCTGTCTTCATTAGCAGGGCCATTTGTGAGGAAGTCACACACACCTTTGGTAGGAATACATGTGTTCTGAGTGACGCAGGTGTGCAGGTACACCTCGCCCAGCACCTTCTTCATGTTCTCGTGGATCAGTTGGGACTCCACTTCTTCAATCCTGCTGCAGATCTCCCTCATTTGTTCCTCACTGGACTGCCTTTCGGCATCGCCTTGCCTGAGCTCTTCTAGAGCGGAGATCTCAGCCATCTCATCTTCACCTCCACCCGCCTCCTCATCCACAGCTTTACCTTCCCTATGAGTCGGCCGCCAGAGGTGCTCTGAAGGGCTTTTCTGCATGGACTTGTAGAGCATCCGGAGGAGGAAAAGCTTGAGGCGCCATAAGTAGGTGGATCCTGAGGGTTGGAGCTTCTCATCTAGATTGTTCTGCAGAACCGAAGGGATGCTTTTGTCCTTCAGTATCCGCCAACGCAGCAAGTCCAGCAAGTCGGTTTTTCTGAAGAGATTGTGCATTTGAGACTCAAGCAGCTCAGTAGCCGTTTCATCTGTAGTCTTAAGGGTGATAAACTGCACCTGGTAAGTGCGATTGATGGGATGGAGCCCATTGATCATGCCCTCATTGGAGATAAGAGCCAAGTAGGCACCATTTGGACTGACAGATATGCCATGTATCCGTCGACCCGCAACTCCTTCTGGCAGAGCAATCTCCTCCTGTTTAAACTCAACAGCAACATCTGTGAAAACCGGCGTGAGCTTCTTCACCTTACCATCTAGTGAGCAGGTGAAAATAGTCCCGCCATTATGACAGACCGTCATTGATATGATAGGGGTGGAATGAAGGCCTGTGACATGGGAGTTATGAACATTGAGACCAGCTTTGGAGATGAGCAACAAGCACCAGAACACATAAGGACCACGTGCAGCAACCACTAAGCTGCAGTTACATTTCTGTTGCGGATGGAAGAGCGTAATGCATTTGATGTTGTGGACGGGTATCTGGTCCTTATCCTGCCACAAAACCACAGGCTGCCTGAGGGTGAAGTAACCCTTCACTGCCTTGAGGTTGACTGGAAGGATCTTTACAGGTCCAACTGAGCTGCCCACAATCAGTCCGCTCATTTTCCGTCCACCGTGCTCATATTCCCACCAGGTGAGCATACTTGGCGACGACACGCCAGATTTTATGGTGTTGCAAGACACCACTGAATCCTTTCCTTGTGGGGGCAAGCTGAACTGCCACACCACTACGTCTCCGTTCTCCATAAGTACAGCCAGAAGTACAGTGTTAATGTCTTTACATGCATTATTGGTCTGAACTTGCTGCATACTGCACAGACCAGACCACTCCATGCACACTGGCGTCTGCATACGATACCGCCGTTGCAGTTCATCCAAGTCTTTAATAGAGTTCGGCGGTGAGCCGTCATTCTGAGCAGAATAGATCCTGGATTTTAGCATTTCTCCATATAGTTCTGTAAGGTCCAGGAGTGGCGTCCACTGCAATCGCAAATGCCTGCTGTGGATTGTGAGACGATTGTCCAGTGTTAAGAAAGCAAGAAGACAGCGGCCATATTTGTCGCAGCCTAATGGTGACCAACTAGTGTACTTCACGCCATGGAGACGTCCACTTTGAGGATGGATGACTCTGTCCATCAATATCATTTGGCTTACTACAGGATCTTTACTCTTTGCAAAGCTTTCTTTAACAGTCTGCACTTCCTTTTCAGGGCCCACCTGTAACAATATGTAAAAACACATCAATGAACTTTAGAAAAATATTTCATGCTTCATGAGACCTAACGAGTTTAAAATTATAATTTTGTAAAGACTTACATTTAATTTTGCACAAAGTCGCAGCTTGAAAATCGTGTCCACTTGTCACTTTTATTTTTAAACAATTTCTTTTATAACTTCTTCACCCAAATCATAATTATTGATTCCCAATCATCACAGATTTTTTGTTACTTTTTTAATTTACATAATCTTTTTACATTGCATGTTACCTTTTTAAACATGCTGCCACTGGTATTCAACCAGATAAAAGTGATTTTTTTTATTTTTATGCTTAACAGCAGTGAGGTAATAAATCTGTTCACAGGATTAGTAAAATTGTTTACCTGCAATTTTCATTTTCTTTTCTTTTGGTATTGGTGGGATAATCTCACCACTAACATCTGATAACAAAATTAAATTTAAATTGAGGTTAACAAAACCAAAACCAAACCTCACTAGAAAACCTACTATATTTATACTATGTCTTGTATAAATAGTAACATGACCAGAGCTGTTTAATTCCAGTTTGCCATCTGAAAGATGATGTCTGTGTCAAAGCTCCATAAAAAATAAGCATTTCAAATACATGTAATAATGTAGATTCAACTACCTCACTTGGTACATATCATATTTAAAAACGTCTATTATTAATTAAGATCGCTCTGTCTCATAAATCATGATCACAGGACACATAAATATGTCAGTGATCACAATTGTGACCAGTGGGAAAACAGTGCCCCATTTAAAAAAATAAAAAATAACTGGTTGACTCACATTATAAAACAGCAAATTTCCAGTATTGTTATACTGAATTAAAAAGTAGATGTAAAAAGAAATGTGAATTTATTCTTGGATTATCACTCCCCACAACTGACTGGGGGGAAAAATATGCTACTATTAATGTACATGTTAATATTTGCATATTTTTATTGCGTCTAACTGCTCAACGAGCAATTTTTGATTCGTTTCCCACAGGTTGAGCCACGCTTGCACGTGGCTCAAAAGGGGACTTACAATGAATTACAAAGACACATAACAGCTTGCTTCATGCAAGCACTATAGCCTATTGGATAAATCACTATACAGGATTTACCCTATTATACTTTATCGACACGAATTGATAGGTGAAACAACAAACAGCCACCCACAAATAGTCTATAAACAAAGCATCAGGCTGTCTGAGTTCACATGAACAACGGTTAAAGTTACTCGTCGTCAGGCTACAGAAGAATACCATAATTCCTCCGTTCAATTAGGCCTAAGACATCGAGAGTCACGCTGACCTATAACAACCCAGCCACAACACTTAATTGCGAATAACATGCCTTAACACAGAATCGACCACAGAGTCCAACGTTTATATTTTTTCTACGAATCTTTGAGTTAACATGTACTAAACATGAGTGGAATTTGCACCGCAGCGCCCCCACACCTTGATGCTCATGACAAGAATAGCATGTATAGTTATCTTTATTGAAGTGAATTAGGTTTAAATCACACAGTCATTCTTGAGAAGTGGGACAAAACTGGGTGCAAAATTGAAAAAATAAAAAATGAATGAAATGAAACTACATTTAAGTATCTTATATGTACTAAGCTACTGAGCTATGCTTTGATACAACCTCCCAACTTTTCTCTTTTTTAACAAAATGTGCTTTTTTACCTTGGACTGTGTAATATAATTTCTGCTCATGACAAGAATAGAATGCATGCCGTCATGCATGAATGAATTATATTTTTGCAATTTTACACATAATAATCCACGATGATCACATTACACAAAACTGAAATTGCACGTCAAAATAACACATTGTCAATATTTTTTGGAGACCCCCAAAAATTCACAAATCACGTTTTCAGGGGAGCCCATGTCTTATTAAGGGGAGCCGAGCTCCCCCTAGCTCCCCCGTAGTTCGCACCCTGGTTTTACCGATGTCCTTACTACGTTTCTGGACTTGGGGACATTACAGTTGCGTTGCTGTCTATGCAGGGTCTGAGAGCTCTCACATTTAATCAAAAATATCTTAATTTGTGTTCCGAAGATGAACGAAGGTCTTACGGGTTTGGAACGACATGAGTAATTAATGACAGAATTTTCATTTTTGGGTGAACTATCCCTTTAAGCTTGGCAATATAGCTGCAACAGTGCACGTGAGTTGGTACCATAAAGCAGCAGCGCACAGTAGTTAAGTTACCTTGAGATCACAAGCGCTGTCCGGAACGGGGATGTGACTGCGATGCAGCACCAGATTTTGACTGAGACCGTGTATGTCACACACCAGTTCCATGATAGACACGCTGTTAGCGCTGGAGGCCGCCAGTCTGTGATCCTCTGCCCACGACAGGGGCTCAAGACCGCTAACCGGACTCAGCAATTTAATCGCTGGATCCCGCAGAACCACTGGACCCTGTCCCGCCCAAAAATCATTATCCGGTCCCGACTGGGCTTCAGACGCGGTCCCTGATTTCTCCGAGGTACTATTTGAGCCTAAAGCCGCCATTTTTTCTGTATAAAAATAAAGGCCGTCTCCAGGAAGTTACGGTGCCGGAGGAGGAGGGATTTCACGAGTGCGGCATGAGCTGGGTTGCCAGATTGATAATAGTCACGCTAAAAACAATAGGTGGTTCGTTGTTTGCCTAATAATAATAATAAATTAGTATATACATAATACTATCATAGTTAACTATATTATTATTTTTTTATATATTGAATGCCCCAGTAAGTGTAAATATGTATCTGTGTTCACTGTGTAGGAAAGGTGCAGTATTGACTGAGTGTTGTAAAAGAGGTGAGCTGTACTATTAGTTTTAACCCATTAGAAATTACCTATAGGAGTTAATCATTATCATACATAACAATCACCCTTATGAGATCTCTGTGTAAAGATTTAGAGAAAAGGAAGAGGATTTACAGAACTGTGGTAAGAAACTAAAATTCTAGTTCATAATTTGATTCAAGATTGTGTATCTTAATCAGCATGTTTTGTTGTTTAATTTGATATAACCTCATGCTTTTTATCTTCATGTTTTAAAAAATATAAAAACACCATGGCTAATCAGAGAAGGGTTACACTTTTCACTGTGTACATCTGTGCATCCAATTTTAGTTGCTTTCTAATTAAAATATCTTGTGTTACAGTATTGCCACAATATGTGCTATATGTTTACCATTTTTTAATTAAAATGAAGAGAGGGAGGGTAGCGGTGGTGTGTGCTAATTATAAAATGCAGTTAAATATTTATAGCAGATAAATATTAAATATTAAATTAACATTGGAGGTGAAAATCATGAAAATTATTAGAGGTATAGGAGTAAAAAAAAAAACATCAATATACCCTACTGAATAGTTTGGGATGATATATTGTGGGTATATAACCACAATATATCATCATCCTATTTTTTTAAAAAAAAATTTATGTTCTTAATATTGGGCAGAGAGCCAGTCTCAGCTGTGCTAAGTGCTTAAATTACAGATGTCATTCTAAATTGTAAAGCATTTGTCATTTGATAAACTGACATAATCCATCAGCTAAAAATTCAGACACTATTCATCTGATGTCAGGGGAACAGGAGAAAGATCATTAATTGGTGGCAGCATATGAGAACGGTCAGGAGCCCTAACTGTGTGACCAAGTTGCAGGATATGTGTAATTAACAACCACATGCTTTGATCTGTCTAGCATTCCCACCAAAGGGTTGAAACGGAGCAGTGGGTCCTGTTTCCTTTCTGAATGCAGTCTTTGGCAAAGACTCCACTCGCAAGACGCTAAGTAACTGAGTTGTCAGAAGTATTTAGCAATACGGCGGTTTCCTCTCTAATAAAACAAATCGGTACAAATCTATGAAACAAACATGTAATTGTGGCACTAATATTTTACTCTTCCCTCCATCTATCTGTCATTTGTTTCAATAATACTTTGAATGTGGGGCCTTTGTGTATTTCAGTCTTAATGAAGCATGTATAGTATGAATATTTCAGTGACCTGCTGTGCATAATTTTCTAGGTTTTGACACAGGGGTTTTGACACCAGTTTGTGGGATTGTTGGATTAAACATTCATTCGTACTTGTCTCTTAGATTCACTTCACGCATTTAAACAGGTCTAGTCCTACAGGGTTGCTTGGCGTATCAGAACGCAATATGCCTCATCTTGTTTGTGCCTGGCTGATTGGATGTGCTGTTTTATTATTGCAAATAGTGTGAGATTTGCTTTCTCCAAAACGCACTTGGTAAGTTGCTGTAATATGATTACAATTTACAAATATTAGTTGCATTATATTTATAACAAACAGTATTTGTTAATTGTTTTAGAATGCACATAGAGGACCTGATGATTAATGTTATTTCAATATAATTTAATAATGAAAATACATTTTTCAGAGTGTAATTCTTTCATTTTATTTTCTAAAATCAAAATGATGACCAATGCATTATCACTTAGTGTTGCTAGTATATACTGCAACGCTCTGCTTTCATCATCATTTTGTTTAACGGCTTGTACTGAATTATTTGCAATCAGAGCTGTATTAGTATATTCCAACCTGAGCATTTTTATTGTTTCAGTTGCAGACCTCTCCTCAACTGAGCCATTTGCACATATCCTGCCCGAACTCTTATGGGAAACTGTGACGGATGGTTCATCATACTTGTTTTAATTATTCAGCTGTGCAGACAGCACCCTGGGGAGACGTGCTGCGGCACATTACAAAAAACACACATTCAGTGATAAAATCATAATGATGATAATGAAATGTATTTAGAGCACATCAGTGCCTCCCTCTCTCTCTTTGCCTCTGCCTCTTGCCGCTCTGGTGTGAGGATGTGAGCGCTGTATGACGCAGAAGAGGCAAGTTTGCTGCGCTCTGGCCCGGTGGCTCCTTGTAGAGGCCTGCGGTGCCTCGCACGATGGCTCACCGGAGATTAGCCGTCAGAGTGGAGGGCTTTGCATACCTCATGTGCCGTCAACTGCGAAGGCTTACCTGACAGGTGTTGCTCTCGCTCAGATCTGTTGTGTCCTCCTGAGCTGAAGCTTCGGTGGGGTGCCTGTAGGTAGGAGAAACCTTCCTTCCTACTGTCAGTCATCACGGGCCACACAGCCAGACCAAAGCTGATCTCTCCTCATCTCTCCTCAATGAGAGCCCAATGATGTCTGATCAGTGTGGCACAAAAACACCCCGGGCACTGCTTGAAGAGTCCTTGCTTAAATATGTCATTGAGCATTGCAAACTTTTTGAGAAAACAAGCTTTGGGAGTTGAGGCCTGCGGTGCCTCGCACGATGGCTCACCGGAGATTAGCCGTCAGAGTGGAGGGCTTTGCATACCTCATGTGCCGTCAACTGCGAAGGCTTACCTGACAGGTGTTGCTCTCGCTCAGATCTGTTGTGTCCTCCTGAGCTGAAGCTTCGGTGGGGTGCCTGTAGGTAGGAGAAACCTTCCTTCCTACTGTCAGTCATCACGGGCCACACAGCCAGACCAAAGCTGATCTCTCCTCATCTCTCCTCAATGAGAGCCCAATGATGTCTGATCAGTGTGGCACAAAAACACCCCGGGCACTGCTTGAAGAGTCCTTGCTTAAATATGTCATTGAGCATTGCAAACTTTTTGAGAAAACAAGCTTTGGGAGTTCTGTGCGTGGTTGCTTATCATTTCAAATCTAAGTATTGTGCAATTGTAAATGTTTTCAAATGTGATATTTGGGTTTATTGGGAGTCTCCGAGAGATGTATTCAAACTCTCCTGGCTTCCCATACTTCCAACAACGCTGTTCACTCCTCAGTGCATCTGCAGTATGAGTTGACCTGTTTGTTCTGTTTGTATACACTCTCACTGGAGAATTTGTGAAATAAGAACATCTAAGTAGTTTTGTATCATGTCCTGTATTAAAGTGTGCTGTCAGGTTAATCTACCCTTAGTTCTCCCCAGAATTGCAGCATATTAACAGAAACAGAGACTTAAGGGTGCTAAAAACAGCAGAAGAGACAAATGAATGATCACATGTATGTGCAGTGATAATAGATTAATAATTCATAGTGCTTTATGATTAATTAAAACAGGCCTCAGGTCCTGTGGCAGGTACAGGCTGAAACACAGTCTGACATTCCCATGCGATCCTCAGAACATCTGAACATCTGAACTCTCTCCCTTCTTCTGTCCCCAGTCCAGGTGGAAGACCTGTTCAAATATCTCCAGTGGCATGCAATTCCTGCTTTGGGGACCATAAGTGCTTTTTTTTCTTTCCTAGGCTTGCCGGTGTGGGGGAATGCTGTATATAGTACAATCAAGAGCCTATTTATAGTGAACAGGACACATTGACTTATGAACAAATTATGTAATTTATTGACCTCACCTTCGCTCTTTTGTGTAGTAGCATTCCTGGCTGCTATGCACAAATAATGTTATTTACGGGTGCTGCTCTATAATGCCATTTTTACTGTTTTATATTGTATATTGTTTTACTTCAATGTGAAACACTGTTCTAGCAGTTTTTGAACTTTGTACATCAGCACTTCTCTCATCGTTTTTTCAGGATGAATCGCTTATGCTTATAAGTTGCTTTAGATAAAAGTGTGAGCAAAGGAATAAATGTCTGTAACCTCTAAATCAACATATATAACACTGTTTTCTCTGTCCTCACAAAACGGCTCAAGATAAGAGCAAAGTTGTAAAGTGTTCCTGACTGTTCCACTGTCGGATAGTGAACTGTGGTTGTCTCTTAGCCTGGTCCTGGCAGCTGGTGGTGGGCAGGGCATGCCCTGTGGCAGTGCTAGGGGAGGGCCGGGAGGACCAGGGCCTCGACCTGCTCTCACCCTTGTCTCGCCCATGCTAATGGAATAAGGCCGTGCCGCCCATATGGCACTTGTGGGAACAGTGGGACTCTGGAGGCTGGCACAGGGAGCCACCACTCTGCTGTTAGATATTAGACAGGACAGGTCCTCACCGGGCTCTGCCCACAGCCGGACAGTGTAATGGATGGGTTTGGTGATTGGACAGCACTTGGAGTGGCCTGTGTGAACTCGCCAATGAGCAGAGCCAAATAGTTGCAGCTGTGAAAATCCAGGCCTGAAAAGTGTCCTTGACAAGTTTTGTTGACACCTTTTGCATTGGCTACATGTGCTAATACAAAATTAATTCTAATTAGAATAGATTTTCAGAACTAGATCTAGACTCCCAAAGAATTGGTGGCGCCCAACATATCTTTGTGGACCACTTTTCGAAGGTGTAGTCTGATCAACAAGTGACTCTAAAGTTCAATAAACAATCTTCTCCATTCTGAATCAAAGTGGTGATTATGTATAGGCTGTTGTGGTTTGAAGGGGGTAGTACATGCCCAGCAGGACAACAGAACGTCCTTCAAGGGGAGCTCAAGGAAAAGTTCCCTGCCAGACTCCATCAATGAGGCTAATGGAGAGAATGTGGATCAGGGCCGGAAAGAGTGAAGAGAGTGGACTGCTGTGGGGCGAATCAGTACACTTGGCACAAATTGTGGCTTGCTGTACGATTTTCTTCGTTTTAATGGATAAAACTTGGCTGGGTGGAGCATTGCGAGATGGGGCTTCAGCAAGTTCACATAACCAGAGCAAATGCTCACGCTCACTTCTTTTATATATTATCCCACACACGCTGTGCACAAATAGAACTTGTAACGATTTGTAACAGCCCCTAAAAAAAGAAAGTAGATCATTATGAGAAAGTCAGCAAAAAAATGTTGCTTTTGACATAATGGTGCCTCGTTTTCCTGTATGAATATTCCTGTGCATGCTCATGCCAGACTGCTAAACAGGTCACTCTCCTTCCTTTCCTGCCACCCACCTCCCTCGATCTGGAACAAAAGCCAACCTCCCCCATCTCTCCCCCTCTTCTCTCCCGTCTCTCTGTTTTATTGGTGACAGCTGCCGCGAAACAAACTCGCGGAGTGAGAGAAATGATGTGTCAGTGGAAGGTCCTTTAGCCTGCGCCGCTAATCTGTCACACGCGGTTTGTTGTTTACCGTTCCTCCAGCTCGCTGTCCGGCCGTCGTCGAGCGTTGTGCCGTAATGGCGACAGATGCTGACCCGCAGAAGTGTGAATCTTGCCGATTTCCCCCTGCTGCCAACCTGTAAATTACAGCTATCGGGAGTAATTAGACCCGATAAAACCCTTCCAAGCTTCACCCCCCGCATACCACCCTGACTCACTCGCTCTCTCTCTCGCCTGTACTCTCTCTCTCTTGGCCTGCCAGTGACACGAGATAGGGGGATTTGAGAGGCACAAGGTTGCTGGCATTGACCGATCCCACCGTTAACCTGTCTCTGACACCTTCTCCCCTTATTACTCTGGCACTGCCATCCTCAACAGGCTGTAAGGGACAGACAGTAGACCAGACACAAGAAAAATACAGCAACATCTCCAAAAAACCTGCACCTGCAACTCTTTGCAGGTACATTTAATACAGCAAAAGTACAATTTTGCAATCTTTTATCAAGGTGTTTGTGCAAGAGCACAATTTTTTATGAGCACTTGAAGTGATACCATTTGGCAAGTCAAGCTGTGTCATTTTTGGCAAGCTGACTGAGCGGAATACGGTGAATGTCACATTGCAGCCGTACTGTCCGTGCTAATAAAATATTGTTGCCCAAAGTGTTCAACTCACTTAGAACCTGTTCCAAATACCAACCTAATCCTTTTCAGTCCTTTTCCGAGTCTACACTTTACATGTGCACTTGACAACCATCTCAACTCCCCAAATACACATTAAGTGTGCCATCTCGGACTGAATTTCAGAGGCTGGTACCACTTATTACAGGTAAGTGTCTTGTAATAATTTGAGGAAATATTGCTGACAAGCTCAGATAACCTGTTGTTTTGCATGCAGGAAAAACTGAAGAAAAGAAAAACAGTAATATGATACCCTGAGAAGATGCCCGGCTGTGGGTTGGCAGCCAGCTTTTGCCCTTTCCATGTCCTCCTCATAATTCCCGATGCACGTCACTGCCTTCTGCTGCCAGGCCCAGCCATAAAGAAAACAGAGTTCATGGCCCTTTAAGTAACTCACCTAGTGCTAAAGGTCACACAGCCAGGTCTTGTCATCCCCACCCTCTCTGTCTCCCTGCTCCCTCTTCCTCCTCCTGCTCTGCCATCCCTCAGTGCCCACTTCCTGACCATCAGAGCCAATCGCCAACCGCCCTTGCCTTCTCCGCCACCAATGCGGAGCAGCAATCTGTCACCCAGGCACTGGAGGACGCCACCCTGCTGGCCTCCTTCCGCACACTGCCGTAATGGCTTCTGGCATCCCACGAGAGAAAAGTAATGGACAAAAAAGAAGAGAGTTGTGGGGATAGAAATAGACGGAGAAGTCTAAAGGGGCAGTTAGTTTAGAATCACTCTTCACTTTCGAACTGCCCCTAGCCGCACTCCCCGTGCACCTCCTCTCCATAAAGCTCTTGCTCATCCACTCCACGCCACCCTGCTTTGGCCCCGTCGCTTTGCACGATACTTCAGTGAATAAATGAGTCGTTTTAATCCGACTGACAAGCTGGCATTGCCCAACCCTGCCCTCCATCTGTACTGGCCGCCAGCTCAGCGGCAGGCCCTGGGCAGCTCCATGTGCCAATCCAACACACACACAGCTTATCCTGGCGGCCGCTTCAGGGACAGACGGGATAGAGCTCCATGCGGCTACTACCCATCCACACCAAAGAGCTATTTATATAAGAAAAGGATTAACTGTCACAATCTTTGATGGACAGCAACATGGATTGAAAAGGGGCTTGTTAATTATTCATTGATTTGTGGTGGTTCGGCATGTGGAATCTTTCTTGCTGATTGCGTAGTCACATTGTGTTGAGTTTGAGCAGTCAAACTTCAGGGAACTTGTTTAAGGAAGGAGCATCCTGTGGCATTCATAAGGTTTAAAATATGAGTATGTGTTTACTTAGTTTGACACATTAGATAAGGTTTAAGAGGCTTTTACCATGGCATTCTTGTTGCTCAGTTGTTGGAGAACGTCGCTAGCAACAAGAAGATCGTAGGTTTGATTCTCAAGGAACACACAAACGAATTAATTGTGTTTCTCAAATGGTACAGTAAACCTGAAATGTACAGCTATTGGGGCATACAATATGTAGCATGTTACTCAGGATAGTGAATTAGCACTTTAATCAGTAGTAAAACTACAAACTTTAAAGTTATTAATGGGATAGTTCTGTCAATAATTACTCACCCTCATGTTGTTCCAAACCCGTACGACCCTTGTTCATCTTCGGAACACGAATTAAGATATTTTTGATGAAATCCGAGAGCTTTCTGACCCTGCATAGACAACAACGCAACTGACAGGTTCAAGGCCCAGAAAGGTAGTAAGGACATCGTTAAAATTACATTAGTCGATTAACCGTAATTTTATGAAGCTACGAGAATACTTTTTTTGTGCAAAGAAAACAAAAATAACAACTTCATTCAACAATTTCTTCTCTTCCGTGTCAGTCTTCGCTGTGCGTTCAGAAGAAGACCACAACGCATTCGTGTGATGCTGCTGATGCAGGAGCTGGCATAAAAACACAAAAAATTATGTTTGTCTGTTAATCAGAATCAAGTTTTTAACAGTGCTCACATACTTATCACGCACGTCTAACATACTTGAGGTGGGCAAGTGACCATGCTTCTTTTTTAAGTCTGATCCCAGAAGCCTTGAAATGATAATTAAGCATTTCAAGGTCCTGTTTCAGATATTATACAGTATAGATCATCATTCTTATGTTGCGTATCATTTAGTAGTCCAAGCTTGATCCAAGTGAAAAAGAGTGTAACCCAGATTTTAGAGAATCACACATTCTCTTGCCTCCACTCAGGGGTTAATTCTGCTCTGTTGTCCTTGGCACACTGTGGGCATACTGCAGCATGGCATAGTTCTCTCGCTCGCTCTCTGCCTCTATCCTCTCTATCCTCTCCCAGCAGTGGGGGGTGGACAGAAACACTGGCAAATGAAGGCACTGAAACCCTCTGCTCCATTTCCTCTCTGCTCTCCACTTGTCTCTCTGTTTGCTTTGCTCCCTCTTCTCTCTTGGCCAGGTGGCACCTCTTAAACATGGCCCAGGAACGTTTGAGTGGCCGATTAAGCATGGGGATTTTCTCCCATGTAGCTGTAATGAGTCAGGTGAGAAAGGGTGTACTCGGTGTCAACCATCATGTCATCAAATTTCTGTTTTTACGCTGATCTAGGACCAGTGTCAGAGATGAAAAAGAAACCTCTGTGATCATTTACTCGCTCCCAACCTATGACTTACTTTCTTCCATTTGAATAGGAAAAGTTTAACTTTATCTTAAAGTGCTCTTTTCCATACAACAAAAGCATATAGTGCAAAATATATTAGTATAATATTCCCGTCCACCTTTCAAATCTCATTCATTTTGCTGGTTATACAAATATGATGTGTCATGCTTACAATGGAAGGAACCTGGAGCAATGGATCTTTGCATATTTTCAGCAAACTTAAATTTGGTTTTGTTCCTTAATCCTTACACAAAACTGTTCATGCACACAAAAAATGAAATCGTAAATGACGACAGAATCTTCATTTTTTTCTGCAAACTATTTCCTCAAAGAGGAAACACAAAACTGTGGATCAGCGCCGTTTCCAGCATTACCACTCCAATGTGAGACTTCCTGCCGAGCCAATGATGGCTTAGCGTCACAACAGGAGATCATGACTGTTTGAGTAGCCAGTGCTAAACCGCAGCTGGTGACTTTCTGCCTTTTGATGATGGGTGTTCACATCAGAAGGGCTTGTAAACAGAAGGGAGTGTTTAACAGCCTTTTGTTGAAAAGCTGATCTATCCTTATTTGCATGGCTGTAACAGTACTGTGCCGCAAACTGTTCGCTAAACTGTCTGTTGTTTGTTCTTCTGCGAGGCGCTCGTAATAAATCTCAGTAGGGTTGACGACACTCATATTTAACAGCCATGGCGTGATGAAGCTTCTGGGGCTTGAAGTTTTTTTTTTGAAGTACTGCTATAGAAGCTGTTTTCCTTTATAGTGGCATCCAATCAACTCCCAGAGACCAAAAACGCATCAATTGATTATTTAGGTTACGGCCTGACCATGACAGCTGTGTAGCAATGGAGCCCAAATAGAAATAAATCATTGACTTTTTTTCTCAATTAAGTAGGTTAATTACTGAAAATGGCGTGTAATGTTTTATTTAACTTTGGGGCAGGGACAGTGAAAAGGGCCAGCACATGTTGTGGAGGGCTGAGGGAGGCGCAGCGAGCTTCATTCGCTCTGGGGTGCGAGCGGAGCTAAGGACTCAGAGAATGATACCCGCCCCTTAGGCCATTCCATATTAAACAAGTGCTTTGTAAGTGTGCCGTCATTACTATTCATCACAAATAAATACTTAAGCACAGAGAGCTTAGTGCCCCGCTGTTATACAGTTCTCCATTATTACTGCGGCCTGGCCGTCTGGCTGCCTGCTCGGCTGCAATGTGCCCAGACTCTTCCTGTGTCCTTCAGCCTTCTGGAGCGAGAGCGAGAGAGCACAAGCGAGAGAGGGTGACATATATGCCTGTCCAGCCTGCCTGCCAGTGCCCTTTAAGCAGGTAAGCTGCCAAGTTATGTGTCTCATGGGCTTTGCTGTCCACAAACTGCGCTCTCATACCCCCTTCTCTCTTTTTCTTTCACTCGCTCTCTGTCTTTTCTGCTTGCTTTCTCTCATGCATACACATCTCAAATCTCCTTTTGCTTTCTCTTTATTCGCCTCCCTGTCATAGTCAGGCAAATACAAACTCTGCAGAAGAAGATGCACAAGCACCATTGGGGCAGGGGGGGTGTATGTCACCTGCATCATTGAGATTACTGGACAATTACTGAATCCTGTGCAGGGCACGAATTTTACTATGGGTAAAGAGTGTTCTGAATGCAGACTTGCAGTAAATTCTGGAGGGCCAGGATTAAGTGGACTAAATGATTGGAGAAGTCCAGCATACGTTACCAGAGAGAAGTCAGTTGTTTAACTCTATCAAGTTTTTGATGAGCAATTACACAATTATAAGGTCATAAATGTTTTTTTCCCCAAATTAAATATGCATAGATGAATTGTTCACAATAAGATCAACAACATGAATTTAGAAAATATAATTTTTATTTCATGCCTACTATAATAATTATTTGCATGAAATGTTTTTATATGAAGGAACTTAAAAAAAACAGGCTTTCAAGGCACCATAATGTCTAATGATCTTAAAACAAATTCAAATGAGCTTTAAAGATATCCAAGCAAATATTGAGTGGTTTCAGTGCTTATTTCCCAGTAGAAAATGAGCTGTAAGTTGAAAAAGGGACATTTATTAATGAATAGATGCAAGCACCATTTTCATTCTTTTCACCAACTGCTGAACTGCGTAGGATTGTGGATAGTTAGTGAAGAATGTTCTTTTCAAAATCCAACCAGATGAAGACATCTTAGTAGACAAGATGTTATGCAAACATTGCATTGGGACATGACTTGTTGCCTTCCTACCTCCATAAACTGCCTCCAAATGCAGCGTTTTTTAGCTTTTGGACACAGTCATAGATTAAGCAGTCAATGTTATCCAATTATAGTCAATTTACAATGACTTTGAAAGCAGCTCATTCAATAACAATGCATCCGTTTTATAATAATCATAACTTTTACATTTCGTCCCACCACCAAATCTTGAACATTTGGTTACATCTTTGACAAGCATGCACACAAAGACTAGGCACAGCGCCGGAGTAGGACAAACTCCAATCCCTCTTTGCTATGGGTTTTTTGGAAGGTGATTTAGCTCATTCTCTTTGCATCCGTCCCAGGCAGCAGTACGCTGGGCTGGGTTGGCCGTGCTGCCGGCTGGCTGGCAGAGTTTGGCGCGCGGACTATGCTCTGGATGTCTGCTGATGAATTGCAGGCGCGATGCGGGCCGGCAGCCGGCGAGGAGAACCACCAAGCGGCCGTCAGGCCCCATCAGTGTCTACCTCTGTGATGGGGAAATTGTGGAGACAGCGCTGACAACTTAATTTAACACCAAGCTAGAGTGATACTGCGAACTGGATAATTGATAATGCTGCCACACACACACACACACACAAATAGACGCAAACACTGCAAAGCATCCTGTCAGAGTGACAGTGAAGAGAACCAATCCTTTGCTAAAACTAACCCGTGATTTGTAATCAGTATTTCTGCCGTCCAAAATAATTGAATAGATCATTTAACAGGTAAAACAGAAAGTGTAACAGAAAATCTAGTTACTTTGCTACTTAATGTTTTGGATAAAATACTATTAAACTTTCAAATCTTTATTATTTCATCCTCAAACGTGCATTTATCAGCCCAGTACTTTGTAAACATGACTTTGATTCATGGCACAGTGCTAAAAAACCTGCATGCCCTTCTCCCAGAAGTTCGTAAGGTCAGCCAATCAGATTGGAACTGCCGATTTTGACCATCTCTTGCCATTTTTGTGTCCAGTTTGCATCAGATGGTCAGTGAACAGACTGTGGGAGGTCCATAGCTGGGAGAGAAATATTCTGGGAAACAGAAACAGTTTATATTTTATAGTTGTTTAACAGTCGATGTTATCCAAAGTTACAGCACATTCAAGGTAGGCTGTGTGTCTTATCAAAAGAGTAAAAAAACATGCATCAGTTTAATTCTTCAGCTGTAGTGCTTTAAAAACACATCATGTTTACGTCTGTATTCGTCAATGAAATCAAAATTCAGAAGCCTGCATTCATATTCCTATGTTTTTTAAAACAGCGATTTCTTTTCTCTTGTGTGCGATGGATTCGATAAATTTGCCGGTAGAGACGGAGTGCAAGCATTTCCCGTGGGCCTAACACATATATACCGTTCTGAAATATTACATCAGTTTTTGTAGATAAGCAGAGCGGAGTGTGAAGGCTTTGAACAGACCTACTCTGGTCCCTCCTCACACTTCAGGCAGCGCACAGCACCAAGAACTAAATAAAACCCGGGACTAGCGAATCCCTTCAGCGAGTCAGGCAGCCATAATCCCCTTTTAATTTCCTTTTGGATCCTTCGCCAGGGCTCCGTCTAAAGCCGGCTGTCCGTGATGACACAGTGGCCCTGGTGACAGTGCAGGGCTATGGGGGTCTTTACGGGAATCCAGGCGAGGAATATACAATAACCAAGCGAGGTCTTTTCAGCCTTTATACGGCCTGCTTTCTGTTTGCCCAGCACTCCGAGGGGGATTTTCAATGTCATACACACATACAAACACTCTCTCCCTTCTACCCCTCTTACACACACAAACGCACACTTCCGTCTGTGCACAAGGCCTTGCACACACACACACACACTCCTACAGAAGCAGACCCAATGTAAAGTTTCTCTGTATAAAGCTATTTATATCTTAATTTATACAGGTTGGCTGTGATGTATGGGTCACACGGCCCACTCCGCTCAATCCCTCTCAATCCCACAATGCACAGTGTAATATTTCCTCTTGAACAGCAATTTATTTTTCTCTTGTAGAGGAGTTATTTAAAAGAAAAGGTCTCATCATTAAAATGTATGCTTTTGCAGCACGACTGAGCTAAAGGGCAGCCAGTGAACGCGGCACACTCCCTGTTCGCCGACTGAAACGAGACGGGAAGAGTCCACGTAGACCAACACATCCTGAAAAAAAGAACGAGAGAAGAGAGAGAGAGCACATCTTTGTAACATATTTGCCCAAAAGGTGGGTTCAGATCAACAAAATGGAGAGAGTTAGCGTTATCCCGGGAGATGAATGGATTTCTCCTGACATTTACCATTGTATAGGGTACCGTATATCTCCCACATGTAATATTACTGGATGTGAAGTTATCTGATATTGTCAGATATACCATCTTTTTTTAAGTATCTAGTTGCAGTGATTTATAATAAAGAGAGTTCTTTCCATAAAATGTCATTGGAGGCTCTGTATCGTATGTAACCCTCTCATCACCTGAAGACGTTCTCCTGCTTGAGTCTGGCGTTTTTATCCCATCCACCAGCTGAAGTAATTAAAGGGTTATTAGTAAACAGATACTCATGCTCACTTACCACTGCCAACTGTCTCATACCATCTGCTGCCGGTGTGTGTGTGTGTGTGTTTGTGCACTTGACTTTAGGAAGAGCTGAGGAGCAGGCATCTGTGTTCACTGTGTAGGTATCACACCGTCACACCATCTATCTATCTATCTATCTATCTAGTATTATCTGTTGTTCATTAATTTGTTCCATCCATCCATCGATTATCTATTTATTGTATGTCAGATCCATCCATTCATCTATCTGTTGTTCATTCGTTAGTTACATCCATCCACCCATCCATTCATTCTTTCTATCTATCTCCACCACCATCCCTAACCATCCATCCTAACCACCTAACCATCCATCCATCATCTATTGTTCTATCTATCATTCTATTTATTGACATAAGTCTTATCTATTTATGTCAGATCCATCCATCAATCTATCTATCGTTCCGTCGTTCTATCATTCTATCTGCCGTTCTTTTGTTCTGTCTATCGTTCTATCTATTGCTCTATCGTTCTATCATTCTATCTTCTGTCATTCATTTATGTATTATCTATTTACTATCTGTTGTTCATTCATTCGTTAGTTCCATCCATCTATCTTTCTATCGTTCTGTCTATCGTTCTATCATTCTATATATCGTTCTATCGCTCTATCGTTCTATCTTCTGTCATTCATTTATGTATTATCTGTTTACTATCTGTTGTTCATTAATTTGTTAGTTCCATCCATCCATCCATCTGTTGTTCTATCGTTCTATCTATCATTCTGTCGTTCTTTCGTTCTATCTATCGTTCTCTCTATCGTTCTATCGTTCCATCTATCGTTCTATCATTCTATCTTCTATCATTCATGTATGTATTATCTCTCTATTTATGTCAGACCCATCCATCTATGTTTATATGTATGTGTGTGTGTGTGTGTGTTTATATGTGTGTGTGTGTGTTTACTTATGCTTTGGTTCTGGCACTGTGTTGATTCCAAGGCAACCATTACTTTTTTATTGCATTTTCAGGCAACTGCGTTTTCTCGCTTTGCCTGTATCCTCCACCTTGCCTCTCCACCCCCTCCCCTCTCCCCTCTCCCCTCTCCATCCTCGCTGTTTTTTTTTTTTCTGTAATATTGAAGGGATTAACCCTGCTGGCCCCTTGGTGGTTACTGTTTCATTTTATTCTTATTAAAATCTTAAGAGCCTTCTTTAATATTCCTGTATGATACTACCTCAATAATCTAGCTCTCTTCCTCTTTCCCTTTGTGTGTTTTTGTGCCTGTGTGAACTGGTGAGTGTGTGTGTGTGTTTTCTGCCTGCTATAAGTGTTCACAAGTGCACAGCTGTCGATAACCAGTGAGCAGCGTATAATATGATGATTATGAACATGTGCTTGAATTTGTTCACATTTATTTGCATGACAGTGATTGTATTTTATAGTAATCATAATTAACTTAATTCACAATCCTTCCCATACACTATGCCTGACACATATTATTACGATTTAGTGTTTTTTGCAGGCCTTTAGCTCACCAGTAATGCTGTAATACTCCTGCTGAGCGGCAAACAGCTATCTACAGAAAACTGCATTGATTTTGTGACACCTCAGGTTTGAGTAGAGTAGCGAACATGAATACTGTTGTCACAGCAAAGCTTGCTGGATCATTCTCTCATTTCTGCATCAGTTTCCATGACCTGAGGCAGCTTATGTAGCAATGTGTGTTCTTCTAGCACAAATCATAGAGAGTCTGAAGGTGCGCTGAGAGTTTTTGTCATCTACTAACTGTCATCTGTCAGTTACTGATCATTTCTCCTCTATTTAAAAAAAATTGCTGACGTTTAAAATTACATGGAATTTATTAGCACGTGTCCATTTTTTTATTATTTTACATAAGTAAAATTTTATTTTATTTATTATTATTATTATTATATTGCTTTCTTTGACATGCAGCCTATTCCTTCGCACACCTGTTTTGGTTTGGAAAATAAAATTAGATTCATTTTGGTTTTCTTTTCTTTTTTTTTTCGTGTGCTAATTTTTATTCCATGTCAGTATTCATGACTTCTGAGTGTTGTATTTAAAAATGAGAGAAACTCCTTTTATTTAAATTAGTTCAACGGCTCAATAAGCCTCGCTCAAGATCACAGTAATGTACAGTCCTCCCACCCTCACGTATTTTAGTGCTTGTAGAAGACAAGAATATTTCTCTCTATTCACTGGCAAACAGAAACCAATTCCTCCACCCCTCTCCGCATCCACCACACAGAGGTCGAATTGTCAAAATGACTCTTTTTATTACAGTTCATAAACACAGATTCCCCCAGTGGCCTTGGGAAATTTCACATAAACTTTGATCAAACAGACGTCAGCTTTCTTGGTTTTAAGCACCTGCCATAACGTGCGAAAATAGGCCCGCTCAATCACAAGCAAAGAAAACAGTGGGAAAATAGAGCAAATGCCACAGCGTCACCGTTATATCAAGTCATTATTGTCCAGAATACCCAGGGAATGGATCTCATATGATACAATAAGTTTCTCTTTCATTGATTTTTTTTTTCTCTCTGAATCTCTTGTATGAATTCTTCCTCTCTGGTAAACTTTGTGGCTTAAAGTTAATGAGTCAGAATTCACTGGTGCATTTATGAGCCTTGAAAAATGCCTGAAAATAGACAGTGGAGAGGAGTGTGAGGAAAAAGGTCTCATGTATGTCACTTAAATCCCTGTGGTTGTATCTCTCATAGTTGTTTCGTCCCTTCCATTTAAATGCTGTAAGGAGTCAAAGCATGAAGCCATTGTTGGTCATAGGTCCATGCAGAATCTGCACAATTTTTCTGTGCTTTTTTAGTTCTTTTGTTACGGGAAATGGTTTTTAATATGGTATAATGTAAATAATAATTAGTAGCTGAATTAGTTCACCAGAAAGTTTGCCAAAAATTGTTGTTGGAGTGTTCATGAGAGCTCAACAGAGAGGTATCAATCAGAGTTGTGCCCGCGATTTAGAATTGAATTGAGAAAGTCTTTTAAAATTAAATTCGCTTCCCGAATTAATTTTTTTTAATTGAGGTAGAAAAGAGAATGCAGAATTGCAATTCAAATTTGAATGTAAGGAAGTATTGAAGTGAATTACAATTAATTTTTTGACAAGGCTAAAAAAAAGTTTAAAATTGAAACACCTCTTCTCCCAGAATGCCTTACCTGCACTGAATTGTGATTCATTTAACTCCTTCTCCTGTCATTCCATTCCAACTTCCTGCGGGGTGTGGCCAGTTTCATTCAAAATCCAACTTATGAATTTATTCAGTTCTTAACATTTTTAACATTCTTGAATTGCAAATGGTCCAATACATGAATGAAGCTTTCTTTTGAGTTACATCTTTTAAAATGAATCCGCTTAACTGGTTCACAAAATTGAATTATTGCTTCATGAATCAGGATCTGGTTCTTGATCCTGTTACTGCAGTTGACTGAGAGAAAAATGATCACTGATGACTTCCTTGTGGACCAGTCATAGTCAATGCTAATATACTTCCAGAACATTTCTGTTTTGGGTCAAGTTTCTCTATATAATTAGAGAGGTTTGGGTGAGAAAGAATGGCAGAATGAATAACATTTCATACAAATTATTCGCACTTCTAATAGTCTTGAAAAGCATTACTTTAGGACTGTCCTAGTCTACATTATACAGACAATGCCGAAAATGACACACTGATAACTGCAAACAATGAGTGTGTGTGTGTGGGTAACCTTAGAGTCATAGAGACAGTGATGTGGCTGTAGGGATATCAGAGAGCACCCTGCTCTCCTTTCAGCCTTTTTGTCTGAACGTCGGGTCTATTCTCTCACTCAGAGGCCTCATGGGTGTCCTCAGTGGCTCCTTAAGATAGCAGTAATTACTGAGGACCCACAGCAGCGCTTTTGCTGCGTATTGTTCAAGTGTTGGTTTGCCTCTTCATAGAAGTGAGGGAACAGGCGTGGGGTTTTTCCTAACCTATCATACTGCTCTTCAGATCTTCTATCTTGTGGTCTATCTTACCCCTACTCTCCTTTGCCTGCTCCTTACTTTCGTGACTCAAGTCTTCCTTTCACTGCTCTTCTATTGTTTTCACTATCTGTTGCCACTCGATTCTTTCTCTCTTCCTTGCATCAGGTCATCTGCTCCAGGGCTTAACAGTGCCATATCTTGCCCTCATCACTGGCTTTCTTTCATTCATGTCTCTGCTTGTATCTTACTCTGGTGCTTTTTCTAGATTGTCATTGCTAACATGAAGAGATGTGGGAATACTAGATGTGAGCAGGGATCTGGCGATATCATATTATATTGATATCAGGGTTAAATTATGCCAGTATTGTGATTTGTTTAGTTTGTAGTTAAAGTAAACTGATATATTCTGATCTCTGGACCTTAAAACCTTCTCTTATGCTCACCAAGGCTGCATTTATTTGATCACAAATACAGTAAAACTACATAAATGACCATGTTAAATGTCTGTTTTCTATTTTAATGTATATTGAAATGTAATTTGATTCTGAGATGACAAAGCTGAATTTTCAGCATCATTACTCCAGTCTTTAGTGTCATGACCCTTCAGAAAATATTCTAATATGCTCATTTGCTGCTCAAGAAACATTTCTTATTATTATCGATGTTGAAAATACTTTTACACAAACTATGATACATTTTCCCCAGGATTCTTTGCTGAATGAAAAATTCAAAAGATTCCATTCCATTTTTTTTTAAATGGAAATCTTTTGTAACAATGTAAAAATGTTTGCTGTCAATTTAATGTCTCTTTTGAAAGAAAAAAAAAATCTTACTGATCCCAGACTTTCGAACAATGTGAAAATTTATATATTCTTAGCTTGATAATATTGATACAGTATCAATATTGTAAAATATTGTTCTTTTTTCACGACCCTTAGTATCTACACTGGAAGAACTTGAGATTGACAGTAGATGTTCTGAAATACACATCACCTCAGAATGACTACTAAACACAGACCAGCTCTTCAGAAACGGTAAAACTGGTGAATGCATTTGTATTCTACTTTGTTATGAATGCAAATCCATGCAAATCAATGCAGCATATTTAGAAAATAGAATAGTGAAATATTGGTATATTTTAACTGCTTGAAAATGCATAAGGCAATCAAATGATGATTTAAATTAGAAGGCCAGAGCCCAGAATATACAAGAATGTAACAGATATGTAGAGAATAAAATTCACATCCATCAATTCAGATATAAATATGGATATTTGTAAATAAAATCATTTTATTTCAGACAGATGGGGACAATAAAGTGGGCGAAATAGCTGTGCAGCGCGTCAAAAATAGAAACGGGGCGTCCGTCAACTGTCGCAATGCACTGCAACATCCGCATCCAGTGTAGACAGCTTCGAGAGCTGATCTAGTTTTGTAGACACAGTGTAGACAAGGTGTCAGCCAATTAACTATTTATTCTTGTGTATATTTTATAAAGCTTTCACAGGATTTAAATTCAAGAATGAATGACAATCATATAAGTGACAGGCTTTTGTGTCGCGTGTGTATGTGTGCATTCTAATATGTTTGTATTGTGGGTGTTAAAGTGTGTGTGTGTGGTATGTGTCGGCATGAACAGGTGTGTTGGTGTGAATTATAAAGGATGCTCAGCACAGCCTCAGTGTTGTGGGAGGTTGAACACTCAGTCTTGGCACACTCAGGTCAGTGGAGATCTGCCTCTGTGCTGGATCAAAGAGAGCTGAGCCTGTGTCACACTCTCCAGCCATGATACTAATGCCACAGTCCTGGCAAACACAATGCTCCTCTCCCATCTCCTACTGTTTCTCTGTTTATTCTCTCTCTCTACCTCAACACCTGACATATAATCAATAGACCAGAGTTCTCCATTGTTACTAGAAGGAAATAATGGTAAGAAAAATTGTTATTCAGTGAATTTGCATAATGCAATCATTGATTTTTGTCTAAATATCTAGTTGGCCTTTTCATGACTTTTTTTTCTAGCCTTTTCATGACTAATACAGATTCAGTTTTTATTGTTTTTGTCAGATTGTCTTTTATTATTGTATAGCTTGCAAACATAGTATGTATCATTATTTATCATTTTTTTCAATAATGATAAAAGTAATAATAATAATATATTAAATAGTATATAAAATGTATTATATTTTAAACAATATAATTTTTTCATTATATATATATGATGAAAAATACAAATTGTAATATATAATTTATAAAAAAAATAAAATAAAATAAAAAAAATATATATATATGTGTGTGTGTGTGTGTGTGTGGGGGGGGGGGGTAGTATGTATGTAAAACAAATTATTAACAAATATTACAAATAGATTTTGTTTGTTTCTTATATATTGTAAATTTATATAATATAGTGCATATATATATATGTAATTTATTTTACTGTTTGATGCAGTACACAGTTCTCTTTTGAGAATGGCTATTTATAATCTTAAATAATTATCTGAATTATTATCATGACAGTTATTACATAACTGATTAATTTGAAAGTGTGAATGGACTATATAGCTTAAACTATCTCTATTCATAACCTATTCTTATTTTTTTTAAAAAGATCTCAGTTGTTTTGAATTTCATAGATGTGAGTTTCTGAAATTTACAACTGTGATGATAAGTTTCTCTATATGATATCTCTTTGTACCCATAATGTTTTTCAGCACTCTCAGCATAAAATCGATGAGGAATGTGAAACACATCGGATGCATCGGCTGTTGTTCTGTGTTCCCGATACAGATCAAATCAATAACAAGTCAGAGAGTCAGTCTCGGCCCCTTTCAAGTGTCTGTTTTTCTTCTGCTGGGGTGTGAGAGGCTCTTGTTTTACGTCATGTCTTGTGCCGAAGTCTGTGGGACTCCAAAGGGACTCTCACCTGTGTGAGGAGAAGCTGTGAACCCATCAAACCGACAGGGAGCTTTGTGAAGACAGGCATGAAGCAGACTGCACCCACAGCACACGTCACGGCCCGTTAGGAGAAGCCAAATGCACTAAAGAGGTTAAACTGCCGCGCCTGGCAGAAGCAATTTTATTGATAACCATTTGAAGCTTTTTTTTCCCACCCGTCTCTGAGCCTTATGTGCCATCACGCTTTTCCGTCTTTATTCCGTTTGCCACTCTCAACTGACTTCAGATGTGGGAAGCCTCTCCCTCCAACAGAAAAGAAGCTGCCGTTGCCTCTTTCCCGCTGTCTCAGCCGTGAAGATCTGCATTCTGATCTGGCAGACAATCGTTGGCAAATTCCCACATCTCTCTGATGTATATAAATATTTATAATATCAGGTTCTCTGATGATCAAATGCACGTTGGTTAATAGTGAACTTACGCTAGTGGCTTCCCCCAATTGTCAGACAGAATGTTACTACAGTTTTTTTGTAACCGTGTTTGACTTGTTGGAAAGGGGGAGTCATTGTCAGTGTTAGCCTGGTTAATCTGCTTTCCTTTCCATCTTTTTCTCTCCCAGCTGCTCGGGTGCTCCATCATTTCCTCGTCAGCCCCTGGTCCCTGCCCTGGCCTGAAGTCATCGCTCAGTTAGGCAGCTGCCAGGCCGGCCCTGAGGGTCCCCAGTGGTGAGTGAGAAGTCAAGAGTTAGTCACTGGATGTACTGTCCATTCCTTCTACTCCCCTGTCCAATTAGGAGCTACTTGAATCAA
>NW_015647033.1:238532-252145 GCF_001515625.1 Sinocyclocheilus rhinocerous
AAATTATTAACAAATATTACAAATAGATTTTGTTTGTTTCTTATATATTGTAAATTTATATAATATAGTGCATATATATATATGTAATTTATTTTACTGTTTGATGCAGTACACAGTTCTCTTTTGAGAATGGCTATTTATAATCTTAAATAATTATCTGAATTATTATCATGACAGTTATTACATAACTGATTAATTTGAAAGTGTGAATGGACTATATAGCTTAAACTATCTCTATTCATAACCTATTCTTATTTTTTTTAAAAAGATCTCAGTTGTTTTGAATTTCATAGATGTGAGTTTCTGAAATTTACAACTGTGATGATAAGTTTCTCTATATGATATCTCTTTGTACCCATAATGTTTTTCAGCACTCTCAGCATAAAATCGATGAGGAATGTGAAACACATCGGATGCATCGGCTGTTGTTCTGTGTTCCCGATACAGATCAAATCAATAACAAGTCAGAGAGTCAGTCTCGGCCCCTTTCAAGTGTCTGTTTTTCTTCTGCTGGGGTGTGAGAGGCTCTTGTTTTACGTCATGTCTTGTGCCGAAGTCTGTGGGACTCCAAAGGGACTCTCACCTGTGTGAGGAGAAGCTGTGAACCCATCAAACCGACAGGGAGCTTTGTGAAGACAGGCATGAAGCAGACTGCACCCACAGCACACGTCACGGCCCGTTAGGAGAAGCCAAATGCACTAAAGAGGTTAAACTGCCGCGCCTGGCAGAAGCAATTTTATTGATAACCATTTGAAGCTTTTTTTTCCCACCCGTCTCTGAGCCTTATGTGCCATCACGCTTTTCCGTCTTTATTCCGTTTGCCACTCTCAACTGACTTCAGATGTGGGAAGCCTCTCCCTCCAACAGAAAAGAAGCTGCCGTTGCCTCTTTCCCGCTGTCTCAGCCGTGAAGATCTGCATTCTGATCTGGCAGACAATCGTTGGCAAATTCCCACATCTCTCTGATGTATATAAATATTTATAATATCAGGTTCTCTGATGATCAAATGCACGTTGGTTAATAGTGAACTTACGCTAGTGGCTTCCCCCAATTGTCAGACAGAATGTTACTACAGTTTTTTTGTAACCGTGTTTGACTTGTTGGAAAGGGGGAGTCATTGTCAGTGTTAGCCTGGTTAATCTGCTTTCCTTTCCATCTTTTTCTCTCCCAGCTGCTCGGGTGCTCCATCATTTCCTCGTCAGCCCCTGGTCCCTGCCCTGGCCTGAAGTCATCGCTCAGTTAGGCAGCTGGCAGGCCGGCCCGGAGGGTCCCCAGTGGTGACTGAGGAGTCAAGGGTTGGTCACTGGATGTACTGTCCATTCCTTCTACTCCTCTGTCCAATTAGGAGCTATTTGAATCAAATAAATAACAATCACTGTTTCCTACCTGTGCACCACTGCTCTTCCTCCATACAGCCCAAAAGTCTTTGAGTTGTAAGTCATCAAAGTAATTTGCTATGAAATGCATGCATTTATTTTACTATTATTATTATTATTATTATTATTATTATTTTTGTAAAATAAAGTCCCTGAACAAGTATTAAACAACCCCTGACTCAACATCTTCATCACACCTTTCACTGCATTTCTGCATTCCTTTTCTTTCATTTTAAATAGATGAATGTATGAAATAATTTATTATTAATGATCTAATTTGATACATAATATACTGTAAATAGTTGATATATATCTAATTGTATTATATAATAAATTATTTAATTTCTAACAAACAATATGTTTAAATGTATATTATATATTATTATTTATTATCATATATATATATATATATACAATTTTTAAGTATAACATATTGTTTTATATTATATATCATATATCACTTAAGATTTAAATATCAATATATCAATTTAATATTACTGATCTAATTTTATAATACATGATATACTGTAAGTAATTGATATATATATAATTGTATTATATAATATATAATAATGTAATTTCTAGAAAATAATATGTATTCATATAGTTTTAATAATTGTTAAATATAAATGTATATAATAAAAATTATTATTAAAAACATATACCATATATATATATGTGTGTTTTTATGTATATTTTTAATTTAATGTATATTTTTTATATTATATATCATATCAATCAAGATTAATATATCAAAATATTTATTATTAATGATCTAATTTTATAATACTTCATATACCATATATCATTTATACCAAATAACAAAAAATAATTTATATATCTAATAGTATTGTATATGTAATTTACAACAAACAATAATTTCAAACAATATGAATAAGTATATATATGTAATATTTGTTCATTACACATGTATATTATAATATGTAATATATATTATATAATATATAATAATATCTATTTAAATTACATATTAATATATCTAATTTTTATTAATATATATTATTAAATTAATTGACGTTTTCAATAAAAAAAATTGTATCAACATGTTTCACATATATTTAAAACAAAGACAACCATTCAAATTTCAGGTTCATCACCCCAGGAAGTGTCTATCTCAGTCCTTACAGCCGTATTCTACACAATAACACAGAAGACAAAAAACAAAACAAATAAAAACACATTGCCCACCCCTCCCTTTGCCCCCTTCCCCCTCACAAACCCAAAATGTATTCTCCTGCTAGGCTTCACATGGAAGGGTGTTAAAAATACATGTATACCCTTCCTCATCCTTTATTCATACCTATTCCTTCCTTTATGTTTATGAGACTCAGAGGCTCGCAGGGTCCAGCGTTCTGACCCAGGGGTGCGCAGAGGTTCTCCAGAAAGTTCCTCTTTCTCAAACCTAATCCACTTTAAATAAGCCCAAACACTGAAGAACTACTTCATACGTACATACTGTATGTTGGGATTGTGACAGCATTGCAGCAGTCGAAAGTCCACGAGGATTTATTAGTAAAGAGAACAACAATATTCATTACTGTTATTATTAATATTCTTATCCATAATGGAATTTTTTGACAAATGCCAACAAAATGACATAAATATGGAAAAAAGTTCTGCTTGTGCGGTTTATGTAGGTCCAGAGGGTTGTTTTTCTCCCAGCCATTGGGTGTCAGTATAGAGAGGGATGTTGTTAGTGCCCCTCTGTGAGGTCTGGGGGTGGAAGGGGTGGATGTTGTTAGCGCTGTCTACATCCTCCGGGGTAGCAATGCTCCCACGGGACAGTTCTCTGCTTGTTCACTCATCTGTGTGATGGAACAACGCGAGCAGGGGGTCACCGACGGCTCTACGACAGTTGGCCCTTATTGATTAGATAATCAGCCTGTCACCTAATACCAGTGTTCTTTACATTATCCCCTGCCGGGACGAGCATGACTGTTATTGCTGACTGCAGGGGATTCCTGCAACAAGCACCTTTTATGTCCACTATTCTTTTCCACGTGGACTGTTCGCTCTTTTTCCCGCTTCTTCCTCTGCTGGACTGTGGGGAAGAGTGTTTTCATTATTTGCCAAGATTGGTATGTCAATCCTTTTGCCCCTGACCCAAGTTTAGAAATGCTTTGGATTTTATTGGAGGAATGATTACGGAGTTATCTCGCTACCTCACTCTGAGGCCTTTATACTTCCACCCTTCGTATACCTTCAGGCAAGGATTGGATTTGATATCCAGGACAGTACCTTGGGATCCGCTCGCTGTCTACTTTCTGTCGCTTTCTATTGTTTCGCTGTACCCCCCATTTCCTAAATGTGTCTGTGTGTGTTGCTGATTCAGATCTTTTTTACACTTAGTTTTTTATTCCAACAGTGTTTTCCAGCATTTCCCCTTGTCTCTCTGGGAAATGCTGGAAATAAAAAAGTTTATGCAGAGGACAAATGTGAGTAGGGTAACACAGCAACAGCATCCCAACCACCTTCCCCTGGGGGTCACGGGTGTCGTGACCCTGCAGCAGGTGCCACTGATCTCGCTGCCCAATCGCTGTCCCAGTTTCCCAGATTTCCGTCCACACCTGCGCTCGGATGAAGATTTCCCATTTAGTGTGATTTTTAGGAAACTGATTATTTTGATTAATAGTACAAGTGATTTAGAATTTTAAATGTAAATGAATGAAAATAAAATTTATTTCCAAGCTTTATGTAGGTAGGTTATAATTGTAACACCAAGTTAATATTATTCCGGCCATACCTTTTCCACATCTCTAATTTAAAGCTTTAGATCTATAACTATCCATATATTTCTCTGCTCAGATAATATATATTTATGTTTTATCTCTGTTTTGGTAATAACTATTTTACCCTACCAATGTATCTGTTATTATCATTATTATTATTACATTTTATTGTATTACTTTTTTACATTTAAATACATTGAAACAAACCTGCTTCACATTTCATTTAAAAGTCCAGCAAAGAAATAGAGAGAAAGGACATAATGAACGTGCAGATGTTTCTGTTCCTTGCACTGAATTTCATTTAAAGCAACGTGACAAAAAATGGCAATCGTCAGAAAAACATGGGGAAAAGACAGTCGCCCAAATCACGATGCAAATTGCACTTTGATTGACTCTTAATTTCATCTGAAGGCTGTTTTGTTTGGTTTTTATTCTGAGTCAATGAGCTTAATCAGAGTCACTGATCCTGCGGCTCTAAGCTCTCCGTGTTGTGTTTTTGTTTGTCGGGAGATCAGCGAGACTCTATCCGCACTTCATTAACCCTGAGCCGGGGACAATCCTCGGTAAGAGCCGAGGGATTTACCACTATCCTTTCACATGCAAAAATCTCTGCGTCTATTAACAAGACCGAGGAGCTTTTCTTGCAATCAGCTGCGCACTTCGCAAGAATAACCCTTTTCATAAATATTGAGGGGGGTCATCAGCCTCCTTTGGATCATGTGCAGATCCATGTGATAATTTAAATGTTTGATCTGAATTGATATGTCATTTTTTTACGTGCGCATCTGTTCAAAACAAAAACCAACGTTTCTTAAATTGCTCTCAATGTCTTGGTTAACAATGTATTTTATTGAGTATAATGCGATTGTTATTTTATTTGCATTATTGCCATTAGCAATTATTATTAGTTTTTATTTTTTTATATATAATTTAGCAATATTCTGTGCAAAACAATAATTAATTATTTTGAAATTGTACTTAAAAATAGTAAAAAAAAAAAAAAAACTTTTTGTTGCGTATTTCCCCACATCAATAACAAGCCATAAATGTAGCCTACGTTCTTAAAATGTTTTCTCGCTCTCTAGTGATTCATGGCAGGAGCCCAATGATGAGACGCAGGATGACATGTGCTATGCGAAAGTTTGCAGCAGGAGCCCGACTGATCACACGTTATCGACGTTCAATTAAAAGCTATTAAGGTCTTTTGTCTGCTCGTTAATATCCCATTCAGTCGCCCTGTCAGAGCAGTCCCTAAACCCTGAGCTTCACGGACCGGTCTCATGGTTGGGTTAAAGTCAGTCTAGGCTCACGGAGGGGGAATGAAGGGGGGTCCCGTCATGCCGCTGACCAGATGTCCCCTTGCTGATCCGAGCCGCAGTCAGCACTGCCCGGTGACCAGCTGTTGGGGCCGTTTGGCAAAGAGCAGCAAACCAACACTCTCAAGAAAGGGTATGGAAACAATCCATTTCCAAATGGAATCATTTAGGGCACTTAAACAATTACACACTTAGGCGACCATTAATATTTCATCCACATATTGTTTATGAAAACTAAATGAAATGACTCCGCTTGCTTAGTGATGCATGATGCTGTTTTAAGAGTGCAAAAAAGTCTGTCACTTTACTCTTGTAGACACGAGACAATGGAGGCTGACAAGTGTTGAGTGTGTGTGCGTGAGAGAGAACGGGATCTCATACCCAACAATCAACGTCCAATCTCTCAGTATTTCCCTTTTCGTACTGCCAATAAAATGAACATCGTTTTAAATTGTATTGAGAACGGCTCATATGATTCATGATCAAAATGATATTTAAAGTGTGACCTATTAATAAGAGGTAGTCGCGTTAAACTTTAAAATATGAAGGTAGAATTAAGTTCCCAAATCTCCAGGCGTTTCTGAAAGGTTAGGGAGGTGAATGTTCACTTCCTTGGGTGCGACATTCTTATTAACTTTTTTTCCCGTAGGTTCGACAAATTAAATCCACGATGCTAACCAAATAGTGTGGGGTTTGAGCAAAGTGTCTGACAGTCATGTTTAAAATTATTCAAACACATTTGCCAGTTATAGAGTTCTGTGAGCTCGAATTTTATGATATTGCTATCATAGCGTTTGTTTACGTTTATTTTCATAAGCAAACTTTTACTTTTCATTACATTTCTGAATACGTTTTAAAAGCAATGACTTGGCGTAACCAGCGTAGCCTAACTAATAGCCTATGTGTATTTTATTGGTTTACTTTTTTTCTATGTTGAAACTTAGTAACTTTTAAAAACGTATACTTAAGACAATTTAGCCTGGGTTTCAATTATGGAGAATAGGCCTAAACCATTATTTTAACGACTCGTTTTTTCGCCACACCGTGTTGACCTATTTTTTTCCCAAAATAAATTAAATATAACATTTATATTTTCAATTATATAAATTATAAAATTATACTTTAGTGTTGGCCCACTTATCGCTTTGCCAGAAATTCACAATGTGGATTATTTTCTCGTGAAATTACTCGAAACGAAGTAAGTGGGACGAAACAAAAATGTTTATAGTAGCCTACATGTACATTTGTCAAAAGGTAAAATTGTCTCATTGGTCGCAGAAAGTAACACATCATGCATTGGTTGCATGTAGTTCTGGTTCTTGTTGCAAAGTACAGGATTGGCAAGTTTTGCAATAGCAATTTTGTTAATTCATGCATTTATAATGTGTCAATGTTCAGGTCTGGCACGCGCATTATGCACCTACATACCTTTTATATTGGCTGTTGGTTTAGTGTAACTGAATTGTCTATGAGAACACGAGTGTGTATTTACCCAGTATTTGTATAGGCTACCTCCACATTCTCAGTCAGTGGTAAATTAATGAAAGATCTTTATTAGCACATTTATAAAAGTAATTCTCCTTGCTTAAAGACCACCCTCCCCCGCACATCCAGCAGTTTTAAGAGTTTTCAAGAAGTTCACACCGCTAAGCACACGGGGGCACGAACGAAAATCATTTGGAATTACGAGAATCATTACTTCACAAATCATTATTCTCAATATACAGCTTCACCAGAAAGAATGACAAGATATTTCAACGGCTTTATACAGAGTTATTGCACAATGCCTGGGCGAACACTTTACATGTCATCTCCTTTCAGACGTCTTATTGATCACAAGTGATCTGAAACGAGGACTTGGCGTTTTCCCGTCAATATCAAAGTGATACTACTGGCAGTTGTGCAGGAATATAGAAACGAAAAAAGCAGCACAAAAATAATCGATTGATAATCGATTAATAATCCATCTCGTCCAATCCACCTGCTTGTTCTGTTTAGGCATAGCACTCCGTACCATTCAACTGTTTGTCAAATAGAAAAGTGACACTTCTCCATTTAAGTTGCTTTTTCATTTTGTAGAGTCGTGTCGGGTTTTTAACGTGCTGCTCACGTCAGTCTCACCTGTTAACGTAAGGCTTGGAAATATGATACAAAAAGAGAAAATTCGAGATTTGTCTTTCAACATAAAACAAAATATTCTTATTTACACCTCTTTTCCTTTGTACATTTTAGAGGGTCACTACAAAGCTCACGATTTATGACCTGGATTTCATCTCAGGATAATTAAATATGAATCTACCATTTAAATATTCTTTGCGTCAGGGATGCACCAACAATTCACATTTGTAATATTGATTAGTTAAAATAATAATAATAATAATAATTTGTGAAACGAAATGTCCCTGTATAATATCATGTCCCGTTATTATTGCGTTCAGTATATAACGGTCTGTATTTGTTTTCTCCAGATTTAACATTTAGGGTACACAAAAAAATATAAACATAAGTTAAAAAAACACAAGTAAAATAAATAATTAAATAAAGTTTAAAGATGTCTCTAATCACTTTTTGTGTGTCAGTTTGTTTTTGTGGCTTCGTAAAATTTCTCGAATATTTTGTCACCAGTAAAATAGCTTTTTAATGGTGGAGTTCAAAGCTGCCATGTATTGCAACGAGTCCGAATCGTGCCGTTCATCGTGGTGGTGTCGGTCTGGGTAACACACCGGAGAGGGGGGGCAGAGGCGGCGGTGGCTCGTTGGCGCCCTGGAGTCCGTGCAGAAGAATCCGGGGAACGAGAGGACGCTGCAGCACAGGCGGGGGCGCCGATGGTCCCCTGTATAAGTAGAGCGCTGCTCCAGGGTCCAGATTCGACACCAGGCTTTGAGGGTAGAAATACGGCGAAGGGAACATCCGTTGCAGCGCGGAATAATTTCCAGCCTCCGCTAACAATTCCAGTCCGACAGCCGTTTGCCTCTTCCACTTTGTCCTTTTTTCCAAGACAAAAAAGGATGATGTTAGTGTATAAAAATTAAATTGAAATTATTCTACGACTAGTGTTTTATCTTCTGATAGTAAAAGCTGTGACAAAAAGAAAACAAAAATTCACGTGTATTGTCTTGCATGCTTATTCCCAAGCGAAAAACCCAAAGAGTTCAGAGAAATAAAAACGGAATCCTCTGTTTCTTTATCTTCTAAGTATCTGTATGAATATCAGCTTTTAACCACACAATTCAATAATAATATGATTTACGTTAAAATAGAACATCGTTAGAGCTTTGTCACTTACATCTAAAAGATTAATGAGCCTATATGAATTGCAATGTGAGGGGAACGAGCAATGGAAAAGTTTCCTCAAGTATTTTTTATATTTAATTCACATTAATTGTGTAAATAATATAAACAAGATATAACGTAAATAGCAGGCAGCAAATGTCACAGATATTTCAGTAATTCATTTTATTTCATGGAGGATCGACGCATGCAGCATTCGTGGATAAAATGCTGTATATTAATTTCAAATCTTTAACTTGTCACAAAATTAGATGCTGCGAATACAACTGAAATATGCAAGTTCTACCACTTGTAGAAGTACAATAGCCTATATCTGTTTTGATTTTTTAAATTTTCTTAATATAGAATATCTTCCTTTTTATTTTGTGTCCTATTTTTGTTCCATTTTATAGTTCCTTTTTAAGCGATAAAATAAGAATGATGTGAATCTTTGATCCCCTTTCAAAATGAAAAGCTAAATAATTTATGTTTAAACGATATTTAATTAAACGATATTTATTCTGTAGCATTTCCTTCACTTTTAGTGCAACCACATCACCTGACATGTATTATTGTCTTTGGCAGGAGACTTATAATTAAAAGGAAAATAATATGACAGGCCTATACACCCCAGTACATGTACTTTTAAACAGTAAAAATAAACGAATGCCAGCACGGCAAAAATGAACATAAAATGACATTGATATATAGAATAATTACCATTTGATTTCTGCAATTTCCCCCCTTATTTAATGTTGCTGGGATGTACTCAAGCATTTGTTTCCAGCTGACCACATGCTCACCTCCTGTTCTGGTACCAGGTTTTGACCTGCGTGTCGGTCAGGTTGAGAGAGGCTGCCAGCTCCATCCTGTCCTGCACACTCAGATACTTCTGACGCTCAAAACTGCGCTCCAGCTGGGCGAGCTGATGGTCAGTGAAGGCGGTCCGCGCTTTCCGTGGCTTCTTCAGGCGAACCTGCGGGCTGTCTCTGCTGCTCGAGATCTCCCTGTCGCCCTCCTCTTTCACTGAAACATCACATTGAACGAAAGGGCACTGATTAGCATGAGTTAGTTAGCCCAGGTGTTTCAGTAGACCCTGCTTTGGCAAGTTATCACATGTTCTGGTGTCAAAGGTTTCCACACACCTCCTCTGATGGTCCCGCGCGTGCTTGTAATTCTGTCATGCATTTTTCAGATTTTATTTTCAGAATGTGAATACACGAGGGTTGTGATATTTAATTCACCCCTCTCTCCCTATCCAAACCAAACTATTTTCTCTCTGAAGACAGAAAGAGAGGGACACGACGCGAGAGACCTTGCCAGTCGAGTAGTTGAGTCGTCTCTCAAGGAGCACAATAATCCGGCTAATTGAGCCACAAGGGATGGAAACCTTTCAACCGAGACCGGAGAAACTTCACAGGGCCGGGGATAAGAGCGAAATAAAGAGCGGACCGACCCCGTGCGTTACAAATCTGATTAGCACTGGGACAAATTGCATCAAATCCCTGAAAAATAAGGGGGTAGAAAGGCAAAAAATCAAAGCGGCGCACACACTCTTTACAAGCGCTCTGGAGATGGAATGGCTTTGATTTGGAGAGCATTAATTTTGATCACCGCGCCTATAGACTTGCCAAGCTAATAATGTCATGATGTGAGAGTAGAAATATATTTGGATTCATAGCTGAAGGCAGGCGAATAGGTGAGACCCATCGTGCCCTACTTCCACTAAGAGAGCAAGATTTTGGTGATAAGACTTTTACAAAATTATCAGAATCAGCAACGACGATAGCAGTCTTCAGTATAGGCCAAACACATGGACACCATCAACCATAAACACGTGCATATAATACTACTATTTCTTTCTTTGTAATAATAATAACAACAAATAGTTATAAAAATAGCATTAATTGTCGTATTTAATAAGGGCATATTCCTAAATTTATCAATAGTGTTTGACCTAAAATCTACGTAATGTTATGTCACAGGAAGCGATCTTTCACTCTTTTTTTTCCCCCTCAGATGTAATTTCACCTGGACAAATCCTTAATGAATCTTGCTGATGATGTTTATCTGTTCAACTTCCTTTGCCCTGCACCTAACAATAACCTCTGCATTAATAAGCACGTTAAAATGTACAATAGTGAATAGTTCACGTAAACAAAAATGAGCAATATTTCTTGCACTGAAATCACAAAGATTTCAGGATTTTTGCACTAACGACAAATGCCTTTATTGTTTTAAAAATATTTAACATGTATTTTACGAGAGTTGATTGTAAAATGTTTTGGATTATAAAATGATTATGCCATGTGCATTAGCCTATATCTATCTATCTATCTATCTATCTATCATTGGCATATCGCATCTGTTGTCCTTTATAAACAACGCCATGAAATGAATTTTTGCAGTTTCATTATAATTCTATTTTTTATTTTCTATCCCCAAATTATAGGGTAGTCAGAAAGCCAACCTGCTTAAACTCTATGCTATATAAATGTGTCAAGTTCTAGTTCATGTGCAATTATTTTAAAATATCACTAAAAGCGAAGTGATATTTTTACCTTTGTATTCACTGTCGGACGATGAGTTACTGTGGATCTTTTCAATGAAGTCTTCTGCGATTTTAGATGCCAGTCTCCCTGCCTCCTGAGTCGGCTGGCCGTTACTGGAGTAAGGAGCACACGCCGCTAAGGGTTTACAGTCAGCCAGAATATCTCTTATTAAGAAGGATGAAGTGACAGTCCGAGGTTGCGATCCAACGGAGATCGGCCCGTGCTGCAAATGGGACGCGAGCCCGAGCAGGTGACCCTGTCTCTGCGCCACATCCTCACCGCACTCCCGCCGCGGGGACGGAGGAGTAGAACAACCGCTCTCTAAGTCTGACCTGGGGCTGAACTCCAGCGGGGACCGGCATTCTCCAACCAAACTGTCCCCCTTCGCGATGACTGGGCTTCCGGGCCTGTGGGATAGCAGGGAGTCGATTCCAAAACTGGAGCCGTTGGTGGACGCTTCCATCTCCACACTGCTGCTTGCGTGAAGCCTCTGTTCAGATTATCATCTGTATTCAAGCAAGTTCTGCGTGAATGGCGCTCGATTTAATAGCGATCTATCCAGGAGGAACATCCAAAGCAGAATCGGAAATGATAATTATTCATCCCCTGTCTGGGAAAAAAAAAACTTTCTTCTTCCTTGAGGACTTTTAGTTTAAGTTTAAAAAGGAAAAGGAGGTTTCTTGAGGAAGTTCTGTATGAAGTACACACAGACCCTGCCTCCAAAAAAAATGTTTTTTTTTTTTCTTTAGCTCCTCACTCACTCCTCAAAAAAAATCGATACAGCCTAAATATACTCTCGGCTGGCAAATTTAATTAATTTTTTCAATCCCGGTATTTCTCGAAGACGCGAGACGCATCGATGGCAGCTTTGAATTATTTATCAAATTATTTTAAAAAGCTGTTCTGAAGTAACAGTGTTAGTGTAAAACCGCAAGGTAGCCTACTTAGAGGTCGCGCGCATTTCAGCACCACGGACAGAAGCGAAGCGGCGTCAGCTCGAGCCTCGCGTCTATCGAGCAGCTGAAATTTTCATCAGTTCAAAGGTAGTTCGCTGTGGCGAGTAGAGTCGAATCCGGATGGAAAAGCCAAGTGCATTCTGTGCCGGCGTAGATGATGCAATGCGAAAGCGTTGGACGGTAAAGCGCTGAAAAAATGCTGTGAGAAGACAGAAGCGCGAATGAGGTAATGCAGGTTAAATAGACACATTGGGGAACGGAAAGTCAGATAAAGCCTAACAAATGAACTTGTGCAGAACTCAGTGGCTAGGTTTTTAAGGGCACCCCTTCCACGTGAGTCCCCAGCGACTCGCTTCCATTGGTTAGGAGGTGTTTTGGGGTGTTGACTGGCTCGCTAAGAGGAAATCGGACCCCCCCACGCCCAATAAACCCCTCCCCACAGGTCGCCCACTTTGATTAAAAGAGACACTGAATTCATTAGGAGACTCGGATCCAACTGTTTACAGGCAATTTTCACACTGTTTGCTTTCATTACATCATTGATGAACCTTATAATGGGGTTATTATGAGGAGTGGGGAGGTCTTTTCTCTCCTCTCCTCCTAGCGCGCGTTCAGTCAAGTCTTGACCACTTTCTCACAATTCGGCCATTTTTCTCAAATAATTCCCTTATAGTTTCTCCCGTTGAATTTAAGCATTGATTTTGATAGATTTCATTTTAATTACAATATTTTTAAGGCGCGCAGTTAGCTACACTTCTAGTAGGCTATAAAGTTATGTCATTTATATTATAAAAAAGGGTCAATGACGCGACGTTCATTTTTATTCAAAATATATTAGTGATTTAATTCATATTAAAAATGACATACACTTTTGCTATAATTAACATACTTTAAGTTTCTGTATTTAAGTCATTTGATTTTTTATTTATTTATTTTCTTTTTAATCTAAATATTTATATCTAAAATATTTTTTATCAAATATTTTATTGGTGTATACGCATTTAGGAATAAAAAAAAAAAAAGTCTCATTAAAAAGATGAAATTCTGAGAACAAAAAAATGTTGACATACGCAGTTTTGCATTAACCCTAGTGTGGTGTTCATTTATTGGTGTATACGCATTTAGGAATAATAAAAAAAAAAGTCTCATTAAAAAGATGAAATTCTGAGAACAAAAAAATGTTGACATACGCAGTTTTGCATTAACCCTAGTGTGGTGTTCATATTTTTGTTACTCAGCCAGTGTTCGTGGGTCTGGTGGACCCGCTGCAGTTTTGGGTTTTTAATTCAACACAATCAAAAATTATTCATTGAAAATGGAAAATTTCTGAAAATTGAAAATTTGTTCTGATATATGTTCTTCACAGAAAATGAGCCAAGGCTTAAAAAACATT